>NC_054876.1:1166155-1453655 GCF_018320785.1 Cheilinus undulatus
TTAGACTGTAGGAGAGAACGACTGTTAGACTGTAGGAGAGAACAACTGTTAGACTGTAGGAGAGAACGACTGTTAGACTGTAGGAGAGAACAACTGTTAGACTATAGGAGAGAACGACTGTTAGACTGTAGGAGAGAACGACTGTTAGACTGTAGGAGAGAACGACTGTTAGACTGTAGGAGAGAACGACTGTTAGACTGTAGGAGAGAACGACTGTTAAACTGTAGGAGAGAACGACTGTTAGACTGTAGGCGAGAACAACTGTTAGACTGTAGGAGAGAACGACTGTTAAACTGTAGGAGAGTACGACTGTTAGACTGTAGGAGAGAACGACTGTTAGACTGTAGGAGAGAACGACTGTTAGACTGTAGGAGAGAACGACTGTTAGACTGTAGGAGAGAACGACTGTTAGACTGTAGGAGAGAACGACTGTTAGACTGTAGGCGAGTACAACTGTTAGACTGTAGGAGAGTACAACAGTTAGACTGTAGGAGAGTACAACTGTTAGACTGTAGGAGAGTACGACTGTTAGACTGTAGGAGAGAACAACTGTTAAACTGTAGGAGAGTACGACTGTTAGACTGTAGGAGAGAACGACTGTTAGACTGTAGGCGAGTACAACTGTTAGACTGTAGGAGAGTACAACAGTTAGACTGTAGGAGAGTACAACTGTTAGACTGTAGGAGAGTACGACTGTTAGACTGTAGGAGAGAACGACTGTTAGACTGTAGGAGAGAAGGAGTGTTAGACTGTAGTAGAGAACGACTGTTAAACTGTAGGAGAGAACGACTGTTAGACTGTAGTAGAGAACGACTGTTAAACTGTAGGAGAGAACGACTGTTAGACTGTAGGAGAGAACAACTGTTAGACTGTGGGAGAGAACAACTGTTAGACTGTAGGAGAGTACAACTGTTAGACTGTAGGAGAGTACAACTGTTAGACTGTAGGAGAGAACAACTGTTAGACTGTAGGAGAGAACGACTGTTAAACTGTAGGAGAGAACGACTGTTAGACTGTAGGCGAGAACAACTGTTAGACTGTAGGAGAGAACGACTGTTAGACTGTAGGAGAGAACGACTGTTAAACTGTAGGAGAGAACGACTGTTAGACTGTAGGAGAGAACGACTGTTAGACTGTAGGCGAGTACAACTGTTAGACTGTAGGAGAGTACAACAGTTAGACTGTAGGAGAGTACAACTGTTAGACTGTAGGAGAGTACAACTGTTAGACTGTAGGAGAGTACAACTGTTAGACTGTAGGAGAGAACAACTGTTAGACTGTAGGAGAGTACAACTGTTAGACTGTAGGAGAGTACAACTGTTAGACTGTAGGAGAGAACGACTGTTAGACTGTAGGAGAGTACAACTGTTAGACTGTAGGAGAGAACAACTGTTAGACTGTAGGAGAGAACAACTGTTAGACTGTAGGAGAGTACAACTGTTAGACTGTAGGAGAGTACAACTGTTAGACTGTAGGAGAGTACAACTGTTAGACTGTAGGAGAGTACAACTGTTAGACTGTAGGAGAGAACGACTGTTAGACTGTAGGAGAGAACAACTGTTAGACTGTAGGAGAGAACAACTGTCAGACTGTAGGAGAGTACAACTGTTAGACTGTAGGAGAGTACAACTGTTAGACTGTAGGAGAGTACAACTGTTAGACTGTAGGAGAGTACAACTGTTAGACTGTAGGAGAGTACAACTGTTAGACTGTAGGAGAGTACAACTGTTAGACTGTAGGAGAGTACAACTGTTAGACTGTAGGAGTACAACTGTTAGACTGTAGGAGAGTACAACTGTTAGACTGTAGGAGAGTACAACTGTTAGACTGTAGGAGAGTACAACTGTTAGACTGTAGGAGAGTACAACTGTTAGACTGTAGGAGAGTACAACTGTTAGACTGTAGGAGAGAACGACTGTTAGACTGTAGGAGAGAACAACTGTTAGACTGTAGGAGAGTACGACTGTTAGACTGTAGGAGAGAACAACTGTTAGACTGTAGGAGAGTACGACTGTTAGACTGTAGGAGAGTACAACTGTTAGACTGTAGGAGAGAACGAGTGTTAGACTGTAGGAGAGAACAACTGTTAGACTGTAGGAGAGTACGACTGTTAGACTGTAGGAGAGTACAACTGTTAGACTGTAGGAGAGAACGAGTGTTAGACTGTAGGAGAGAACAACTGTTAGACTGTAGGAGAGTACAACTGTTAGACTGTAGGAGAGAACAACTGTTAGACTGTAGGAGAGAACAACTGTTAGACTGTAGGAGAGAACAACTGTTAGACTGTAGGAGAGAACAACTGTTAGACTGTAGGAGAGAACAACTGTTAGACTGTAGGAGAGAACGAGTGTTAGACTGTAGGAGAGAACAACTGTTAGACTGTAGGAGAGTACAACTGTTAGACTGTAGGAGAGAACAACTGTTAGACTGTAGGAGAGAACGAGTGTTAGACTGTAGGAGAGAACAACTGTTAGACTGTAGGAGAGTACAACTGTTAGACTGTAGGAGAGAACAACTGTTAGACTGTAGGAGAGAACGAGTGTTAGACTGTAGGAGAGAACAACTGTTAGACTGTAGGAGAGAACGACTGTTAGACTGTAGGAGAGTACAACTGTTAGACTGTAGGAGAGAACAACTGTTAGACTGTAGGAGAGTACAACTGTTAGACTGTAGGAGAGTACAACTGTTAGACTGTAGGAGAGTACAACTGTTAGACTGTAGGAGAGAACGACTGTTAGACTGTAGGAGAGAACAACTGTTAGACTGTAGGAGAGAACAACTGTTAGACTGTAGGAGAGTACAACTGTTAGACTGTAGGAGAGAACAACTGTTAGACTGTAGGAGAGAACGAGTGTTAGACTGTAGGAGAGAACAACTGTTAGACTGTAGGAGAGTACAACTGTTAGACTGTAGGAGAGAACGAGTGTTAGACTGTAGGAGAGAACAACTGTTAGACTGTAGGAGAGTAAAACTGTTAGACTGTAGGAGAGAACAACTGTTAGACTGTAGGAGAGAACGACTGTTAGACTGTAGGAGAGAACAACTGTTAGACTGTAGGAGAGAACGACTGTTAGACTGTAGGAGAGTACAACTGTTAGACTGTAGGAGAGAACAACTGTTAGACTGTAGGAGAGTACAACTGTTAGACTGTAGGAGAGTACAACAGTTAGACTGTAGGAGAGAACAACTGTTAGACTGTAGGAGAGAACAACTGTTAGACTGTAGGAGAGAACAACTGTTAGACTGTAGGAGAGAACAACTGTTAGACTGTAGGAGAGAACAACTGTTAGACTGTAGGAGAGAACAACTGTTAGACTGTAGGAGAGAACAACTGTTAGACTGTAGGAGAGTACAACTGTTAGACTGTAGGAGAGTACAACTGTTAGACTGTAGGAGAGAACAACTGTTAGACTGTAGGAGAGTACAACTGTTAGACTGTAGGAGAGAACAACTGTTAGACTGTAGGAGAGAACAACTGTTAGACTGTAGGAGAGAACAACTGTTAGACTGTAGGAGAGAACGACTGTTAGACTGTAGGAGAGTACAACTGTTAGACTGTAGGAGAGAACAACTGTTAGACTGTAGGAGAGTACAACTGTTAGACTGTAGGAGAGTACAACAGTTAGACTGTAGGAGAGAACGACTGTTAGACTGTAGGAGAGTACAACTGTTAGACTGTAGGAGAGTACAACTGTTAGACTGTAGGAGAGAACGACTGTTAGACTGTAGGAGAGAACAACTGTTAGACTGTAGGAGAGTACAACTGTTAGACTGTAGGAGAGAACGACTGTTAGACTGTAGGAGAGAACAACTGTTAGACTGTAGGAGAGTAAGACTGTTAGACCATAGTCCAACATTTGTACACTGCAGGCTCAGACTTCATCTGTTGTAAATGTACGTGTATGTGTGGGTGTGTGTGTCCTTCACAAGGCCTGCAGAGCTGCATGTGTTTGGCATGACTTTCTCATAGTGAACCAGTGAGGTGCTGTGAGTCAGTCAGGCCTACCGCTCAGAGGCTGAGCTGACAGTGCCCCCCTGTGGTGACAGATATGTACCGCACAGCGTGTTCTGGAAATGTCTACAGACCAGTGCAGCATCAGTTCTTGTCTGTTTCAGTCATATTAAATGTTAACTGTTAAAGGTTAACTATTAAGTCTATAACTATCAGAGGCTCTTAGAGTAAACAGTTATTTTACTGAGTACTAGCTCTCATATATATTTATTTTTCCCTGTAATCTATCAGCATTAAAGCTGAGAAATCCATTAAAATTTCAAAAATTCCAAATGTCCTACAGCTAGTTTTAAATGCAGAAGCTGCCTTTTGTCTTTAATCTGAAGTTAGTGTCAGAATACCGTTTTCATCTGTGTGAAGGTGATAATACTGGACAGTATTTCAGAGGAAATTATGATATAATCCATAAACGGTATCATGAGATAACCGCTTGGTAATCAAAGAAAATGCAGAGAACAATGATATTTTTTGAGGACGTCTCAACTTAAAACATTTGAATATTAAATAGCATCAAAATGAAAAACAAAAAACCTGTAGTTTTTTATTCAGAATAAAATCCTCAGATTCAACTCATTTGGAAAAAAAATCCAATAGAGGGGGGTGTTTTATCCCTGTAGTTATTCAGATCAGCATCCCTGAAAACACTGATCTGATCTGATCCTGTCTCACTGTTAGGGGGGAGTTTTGTCTGACTGTAAGACAGAAACATGGAAGGAGAAAATAAAACTGGATTGTTGCTGAGACAGTATTTTTACTTGAACCTTTAAAAGAGCTCAGAATTGTTGATCAGATAAAATATTAGGTACAGATACAAAAATGTAGAACAATACAATATTTCTCACGAGTTTGAGTTGAAAAAATGAGCAAGTGTTGGCTGTTATTTTATAACAAAGGCGAAGTAGAATTTCTTCTTCTAAGGCAAATTTTCAGTAGATTTAACCAGTGGGACAATGTCAGAGCAGTTCATTCAGATTAAATGTGTGATACATAAACATCTGAATCAGATCTTTTAGCATCCATGTGAACAGAGAAGTTTAAAAATGCTCATGGAACCACAGCTAATTTTTCATAAATAAAGGTTCTGTGCAACGTGTAAAAGAGGCACTGTTGTAAACCTAAAGGCCTTTCTGCAGGTGTTCTTCTAAACCTCAGCTCTACATAGTAGAAAGGAGTTGCAGCCTTTTATGGGATGATGTGATTGCACAGCCTGACATCGTTGTTGCGATCAGATTAATTGTGCAGCTCTACCTTGAATAGATCTTTTTTTTTTCTGCAGCAGAGAAGTTATGCTGACCTCTGTCCCAAGTCACAGCCCATAAAAACTGTCTGATAGTAAACCTGAGCTGTTACAGTCTGCCTGTTTACACAGATTACACATGATCAGACCATGAAAAAGACTATTGAAAGGCTTATTTCCACCATTTATATGTTAGCTGGCTAAACAAACAAGAAGTTTGGCTCAAGGCTGATGCTTCTTGTTAGTTTTACTAATCTCTCTGCAGTCCAATCAAAATCCTTCCTGCATAGTTGTCAGTAGTTTTAACCTCACCAAAGATATTTAGCTGAAGTCCTCAGTCTCAATCTCATGAATATCCACTGCCTTAATTAGCCATGTGCTAGCTTAGCTATTTAGCCTAATGCTAGTATATTAAGGTACACTATATTGCCAAAAGTATTCACTCACCCATCCAAATAATGTAAATCAGGTGTTTCAATCACTTTCATGTCCACAGTTGTATAAAATCATCACCTAGGCATGCAGACTGTTTCTACAAACATTAGTGAAAGAATGGCTCGCTCTCAGGAGCTCAGTGAATTCCAGCGTGGTACTGTGATAGGATGCCACCTGTGCAACAAGTCCAGTGGTGAAATTTCCTGGCACCTAAATATTCCACAGTCAACTGTCAGTGGTATTATAACAAAGTGGAAGCCATTGGGAACGACAGCAACTCAGCCACCAAGTGGTAGGCCACGTAAAATGATGGAGCGGGGTCAGAGGATGCTGAGGTGCATAGTGTGCAGAGGTGGCCAACTTTCTGCAGAGTCAATGGCTACAGCCCTCCAAACTTCATGTGGCCTTCAGATTAGCTCAAGAACAGTGGTAGAGAGCTTCATGAATGGGTTTCCATGGCCGAGCAGCTGCATCTGAGCCATATATCACCAAGTGCAATGCAAAGCATCAGATGCAGTGGTGTAAAGCACGCCGCCACTGGACTCTAGAGCAGTGGAGACGCCTTCTCTGGAGTGACCAATCACGCTTCTCCATCTGGCAATCTGATGGACCAGTCTGGGTTTGGTGGTTTCCAGGGGAACGGTACTTGTCTGACTGCATTGTGCCAAGTGTAAAGTTTGGTGGAGGGGGGATTATGGTGTGGGCTTGTTTTACAGGAGCTGGGCTTGGTTCCTTAGTTCCAGTGAAAGGAACTCTGAATGCTTCAGCATACTAAGAGATTTTAGACAACTCCATGCTCCCAACTTTGTGGGAACAGTTTGGGGATGGCCCCTTCCTGTTCCAACATGACTGTGCACCAGTGCACAAAGCAAGGTCCATAAAGACATGGAGGAGAGAGTTTGGAGTGGATGGACTTGACTGGCCTGCACAGAGTCCTGACCTCAACCCCACAGAACACCTTTGGGATGAATTAGAGCGGAGACTGAGAGCCAGTCTGTCCAACATCAGTGTGTGACCTCACAAATGCTCCTCTGGAAGAATGGTCAAAAATTCCCATAAACACACTCCTAAACCTTGTGGAAAGCCTTCCCAGAAGAGTTGAAGCTGTTATAGCTGCAGAGGGTGGACCCACGTCATATTAAACCCTATGGATTAAGAATGGGATGTCACTGAAGTTCATATGAGAGTCAAGGCAGGTGAGCGAATACTTTTGGCAATATAGTGTATCTGCTCACACTCTATCAATAAATGATAGCATGAATGTAGCTTACACAAGCACGTTGTGGACGTTTCTGTCTAATTCCTTCAGCGACCCCCTACTAACACAGTGAAAGGTATTCAGCTCTGCTGATGTAAAAGCTTGCCATAGCAATGGTAACCAAGGGGGGGCGGAGCTTAGCAAAGGGTCTCTTGCATGTACATTCCATGGTAAATAAACATATATCTGACTGTCTCCTGTGTGTCTTTAGATTTTAAAGAATCCCACAGCCGTTCTCCCAGCAGATCTGGGCATTAATATTAAATAGTTAAACTGGCTGCAAAATGCAAATGAAGCTTGAAACTTCCAGTAAAGATGATTTGTGTGGAGTGGGGGCTCTTTTTGGTCCATCGTGCATTCTGTAAATGTGCTGTCTTCTCATTAAATGAATGAAGAAGGGTCATATGTGGACAGCGGAGGAGGGGAATGTGCACATTAAAGCTTGTTAGTGTTCCCGGCACGGCTGCTCGTCCTCAGCAGAGAAGATTGTGTTCCTCAGAGACCGATGTCCAAGTGGCTCTGAGATGTTCAATCAAGGTGCTCAGACGCACTAAATGACCCGTCACATTTTGATTGGCTCGTCTCGAGTCTGTGTCAAGGTTCAAATGATATCAGATTGGAGTGACAATGAAGGCTGGACACACACAGGCAGAACAAACACAGATTTATGCTTCAGCCCGTACCTGCGCACACACACACACACACACACGTGTTAGAGCTGGTTGGTTCAGACTGTCACTGCAAAGAAGGAGGAGATTTGACTGTAATCATCACAATTATAAAATGTCTCTGAGAGAGTCAGAGCTGAAGGAGTCAAACTCTGGAGCAGGTTCTCTTTGGTACAGGGTTTTCTTTGGGTTACTCCTTACAGACTGAAAAAGACATCAGTGCACAATTTTCTCTCTTCCTCTCGTCAGAATGAGCGTGTTTACATGGGTTTGAGCATCCAGGTTTAAATCTGTTCTTTTTAACTATCCTTATATGTGTTTGTCCATGTAATATCAATGTCCAATAATATCTCAATGTCAGAAAGCAGGATAAACTCATTTCCTGATCTTCAGAACTGGATTTTTGTACACCAAAGGCAAACATGATGCTGTAGTTTGTTAATGTCTGTCTTCTGATGGCTGTTTACGACCTGTACAGGAGCAGCCTCAGCCTCAGTATCAGCCATCTTTTGTTCAAAATTACCAAGGCAACAGCTGAAGATGTAATCATAACTGTACCAACACGCCACAGGTCATGAACATGCAGTTTCCTTGCAGCGGAGGTTAGTGAGATGACATTTTACGAGAATCACGCGGCTCATGCCCAAAACCCCCTTTAAGGGAGACATATTTTACCCTTTTAAGACAAGCTTAAATTGGTCTCAGAGGTCCCCAAAACATGCCTGTGAAGTTTGTTGCTAAAAAAAACTCTCCAGTATAGGATTTTTGTACGTTTAAAACCCCCTCTATTTCAGCCCTTCTCAGAACAAGCCATCCTGTGTCTGTGGCTTTGAATGGTAATTAGCTGTCTGACTCCGTCTCTGACCACACCTCTTTCAGGAAATGGATGCAGCACTCCTGGTACTACAGACACCTTTATCCAAAGTTTAGAACTTGACTGGGATTCAAACCATCAACCTCCCAGATCGTAGTCAGCAGGATAACCTACTGAGCTATTCAGCATCTCAGCTGGTCGTTGAGAGGATCAGTAGAGGAGGGCAGAACTTTCCTCTAAGTGGGGGAGGGCCAACCAAACCAAACATGGGTGCTTACGCTCCTGGTGAGGTCACCAGGAGCTAAATCTGAGAACAGCTTGTTTTCAGCACACATATTCTGAAAGGTGGAGAAAGAGAGGGGGAGAGGGAATGGATTTTTCTGGTATTTGAGGGTATTTGGTATTTGTGGACAGACCAGGGGCACATATTTGTGTTAGAAAAGCTTAAAAAAGTGATTTTTGCATATATGTCTCCTTTGATGTAAACAAATTCAAAGCAAAATTGTGCTTAGTCGAAATTTAAGAAATATCACTTTTATTTTGTGAAAAACTGTAATGGAAAGTCAGCTAGTGTTGGACTTTCAAAATCCATGATATGAGAGAGCACAAGCTGTTAGGTAGGATGAATCTGTAGCTTTTCTGCCTCTCAGCTGTAGGAGAAAGGGCTCCAACAACTATGAGTTAGCAGCAAAGAGAATAAATGTTTAACTGGAACTATAAAGGGTACTAAAATGTGACTATAGGCATTTCTGTGTCAAGACTGTGGCTAGATTTAAACTGCACCCTGCTGAATGTGTGCTGAAGTCACAGATGTCAGCCTCATAGAGGAAAGAATGAAACCGTGTCAGTCTGGTAGACTCCAGTGAATCTTCTGTGTACTTTCTCTTTATTTGTGCAGAAAGCATCAGCTGGAGCAGAACGGAGGATTATGGGTGTAAAAAAGCAAACACATTGTTCATGAGTCACTAAATCCTGATTCACAACATTCACAAGTGCAAAGTGTGGACTTTAATGGAAGCAAAATAATTTGATGCACAAGATAAATCAATGCATATATTTATGCATTTGTTCTGCTGACTATAAATAGAAACACGCAGCAACATGCAGAAACAGGCCTGCATCTTAAAGACGCCCAGCATCCCAGCATGCACCACAGAATTATCTGTCTTTTCTTTTCACTACAACAAACAAGATTTTATGTGATTTAGTTAAAGACGTACATTTCTATTTCAGATTAAACTACATTTTACAGTGCATGAATGGTTGATCTTAAATGTGTTTTAAATAGAAATAAAAAATCATTTTCACACCTTTACCACACATATTTATTCCAGATTAGCATCAGGATGTAGGTCCTTCATCATTTTGACCAAATACCTTTAAAAATGACTTTATTTGGGTGATACAGCTGTAATCCGATGGCATCATGTGACTTTGTCAAACCTTCACTCACTGGGGACAGATGAACGGACACTCCACAGCTGAGACTGGGAACAAGCCAACAGAGTCTGACTGGGCCAGAAAGTCTTCAAATGGAGCTTTTATTGGTTCCAGTTCAACCCGGCCCATATCTCCAGTCTCTCTTCAGCTGACCTGTCCATAAAGCTCTAAGATAATCTTTAAAAATGTTTTTTCTCAGCCTCTGGTCACTGAGAGTGTCAGTAAGCTAATCCATACTGATAGACGGGAGGAGGTGAGATCTGATGGAGATGGATCCTCCTCCCTGTGATGGTTCAAGCTCAGCTTTGGTCTTCAGATATTAGTATGACCAATGCTACTGAGTTTCAGTGAGATATGATGATGAATGTTTGTCAGCCACATTTTTCTATTTAGAAGACAACACAATAACAGATCTTTGATTAAATAAAAACAGATATGTTTAGTTTTTTAGACTAGACTCGATGTTTGAGCTGTTCAATGTTAGAATAATGAATATCCAGCCAACAGTCACATCAGCATGGGCCTCAGATTTAGGCTCGAAGCTGCTGAGAGCAGCCTGCAGACAGGCCTTCACTGCTGCTGTAAGACAGTCATCTTCTTCTTTAAGGTGGAAATGTTGAACAAAATTATACTGCAGTTTTTTCATGGCTGGATCACAATCATGATTTTCACAACTGTTACATTAAAATGCACCAATACTGAGTGTAAAAGTTAACTTTTTATGTTTAAATTTTTTCTTCTGCAACAGCCTGGGTCAATGCATAAATGATTGAAATATTTATCCTTTTTTAGATGGCACAGATAGAAAAGGGGGACTGGAGGTCTTCTTCCAATTGCTTTAAGCACCTATCTTTTTTATCTCCCAGTATGCACCATGATAAAAGTCTGATTTAGTTGTGTCCTCTAATTGTTTTAAAATCACCAGGCAACCTGTTGAATACTGACATTATCCCTGCAACCCGGCAATCTACGCCCTGATTCTAGTGGCCTGTTCTCACAGGACTAGTGTTACCCAGAGACCTGTGGTAATTTGTAATAATCTCACTGAGATCTGTTTTTAATCCTGTGTGAATTGATTGTGTCTGTAATTTGCTGTTAAAATTCCAGGGCAGATTAGCGACCATGTTTCAGCTCACAGAGGTCCATGGGTAATACTAGTGTGAATCAGCATCTCTGTAATTCAGGGTGGTTATTATGTTTTTAGGGTCCATGCAGCTTTTTCTGATCAAAAACAAAAATAGAGGCTAGAGCTTATCGACGGGCCGATTAATCGGGCCAATTATAGCTTTTCACATATGAATCAACATCGGCCAATGTGTAACCGATATATTAACTTTCTTTTTTTGCGGGGATTGTCTCTGCTCTTGTCGCTCTGTGTGTCTCCATGCTGAAGTCAGCCCGAGTGCCTGTCCCCTCCCCCTCAGACGCAGAGTACAGCAGCAGCAGCTCTCCCTCACTCAGTGTTGCCAACTTAGCAACTTTGTCGCTATATTTAGCAGGTTTTCAGACCCTTCTAGTGATTCTTTTTCAAAAAAGCGACTAGCGACAAATCTAGTGACATTGTCTGGTGTTACTGGAGAATTTTGGAGACTCTGACGCGAAAGCACGTATCGTTGTTGCTCTTCTCACTGAGCAGCGCTGCTGCCGTAGCCCCCGTCCCTAAGACTCACAGGCAGCCCCGTCCTCGCTTAGTGGAGGACTAACACTCGTTCCAGACTGGGACCAGGTTTTGCTGCTTGCGTGTGCCGTGCGTGTCAGCTCCAGTTCCTGCCGGTGTGGCTTTCACACAGGGCGCGAGTTTTCTGCGTGTCAGCATCATCTCCCTGCTGTCAAAGCGACTTGATTCAGTTTAAAGAGGAAGTGTGTCGGGAACTTTTCAAAATAACAGCATTCTCTACAAGTGAATGGAGTTTCTCTATAGAAATGCTAAACTGGGCTTTTACTTTGAAAAGCACAAACCAGAACCAGGTATCAGCATCGGCCCCAAAAATCCCATATCGGTCGGGCTCTAATAGAGGCTGTGTAGAAGATTGTCATCAACAGTTTGACACATAAAGGTCATCATTAGAGCTTCTCTTTCAGTTGATTTCAGTTTATGAGTGGAGTTATTTTACGTATTTATTTAAACTCTGCTGTAAATGTGCATGAGCCCACCGCTGCTTTCTTCATACTCAGTGCTTCTGCTCTGCACCCTACAGTTTCCCTTTGCAAATGCGATCTTAGATCAATAATATTTATCCGTACATTTCATGCATAGCACATTTTCATGATTTGACATGTGACGCTCAACAGAGCACAGAAAAATATTCACAGCATCATCTGCATAAAAACTGTAAATGAAACAGGGAAGGTTCATTTTTATCGTGAAGTTAACAGTATGTACAGGACACATGGAGGAAATGTCACCTGCAGAACATGATGTGCACAACATTGCATTTTTTCTGTGAATTTTGGAAATAAAAATTATTTCTGCATTTTCATTGCTGCAGCCATGCAGCACCTCCATGTTTTCCTGCAGAGATGTCTGTAAATTTGAGACATGACAGACTTTGCCTATCCAGTATGAATGCACCGCTGCAAAAACTGACGTCTGAATTCACAGATTATCAGAGGGTCACAGGTCATACTTCTCGAGCATAGGAGGAAGAAACTCTGCACAAAAGGACAGATGAGATGAACGGTGCACCAAGTGGTGAGCTAGCTGAAAATGTCAGGATAAGACGGCGTTCTCTTCTGGCTTTTCATCTGCGTTTCTTTGCATCCCTTCTCTGCATCATAAAATTCATAGTCCATATCAAATTCAGCGCCTTCACATCGAGGTTACTTGGTTTTATAGATTCATTAGAATGTGATGGCTGAAGGTCACAATGTCAGGATTAAACTTTTAGTGTGCTAGAAATGTGTTTATTTGACCAGGTTTAATTTCTAGATGTAAGGTTATCCCCTTATTTTGTTCAAATCTGGATAAAAACAGTAAAGTAGAAACATTTCTGTTGTGTTTGCATTATGAGAATATGAATAGTGACACTAATGTTCCTGTGGGAGCTGAGAGCAAAAACATTTAGACTTTTATTTGAATGAAATTGTGTTTTTTGTAGAGCTCACAGCTATTTTTTTCACCATCATGTCTCATCTGGATTTTCTGTCTTAAAAAGCTCATTAAACATCAACACTGTGGTGCACAGTCAAGCTTTAAGAATAACCTGGGCTTTAAGAATGTATTTGATACAGTAATGTCATTTGAATTTAAAAGAAGTTATAAGACTCTAAAGGCAAAAGAGAAAAACAAATCAGAATTTGAAACTCACACATTCTTATTGATAACACACAGTTAACAATAGTGATGAAGCATTTTCTTTGCACAGACTTGTTCTCCATCTCTTGGGGACAAAACTGTGAAAAAAATAAACATTCTGTGACAAACGGTTTTCAAAATATCTACACATATACAAAGAAAAAGTCCATGTGCTTTTTTGCAGTTGGATTCATTTGTGCCATTCCTCTAAGCAGTTGAGACCCAACTGGTGAACTACAACTCCCACAATGCATTGCATGTCAAAAAACATGGGGCTGCCCACAAAAGAAAGCAAAAGTACATGATCGAAAATTGATAAAAAATTGATGAAAAGATGTTTATTATCGGATGTAACGCTGTGGATTTAATCTCCAAAGACCCTGAAAAGTCACTAAAGTTCCGGGCTCGCTACATCGGCGTCCTTTAGGGCTACGGAGACATCTTGGGTAGCGAACGAACGGCAAAATTTTCAGCTTTCAGAGGAAAAATTGAGTAAGTTTCTATGACTTATGGTTCAAAATTTATCAACGTTTTAATAAACTGTGTCACGTATTGTTGTATACGACAATGCTGCCCTCAGAGTCGGCCAAGTTCAGGGCTCACTAGAGAATGTTCTGTAAGAGCCATGAATGTATGGAAGACATGACTAGAAAGGCCTAACAGAGAGCTTTCATAGGAAAAAACAAGTTAGTGCCTATGACTTACCGTTCAAACGTTACCAAGTGATTTTTAAAAGGATGTGCCTGCGGCACAGATCCGTGCCGCGTGAGCTCGAAGGGTAAAAAAAAAAAAAAAAGAAAAAAACAATTTAATGACAAAAAAATTGCATAAAAATGAACCAGAACACAGGAAATGAAGCTAAAAAATAAACGTGGGACACATCATGGTAGCTCTCTGCTTCTCACATCTTCTGAAACCTGAATCTGGCCGGGTAGATTCGACTCTAAGGAATGACTAAACTATAAAACAGTGTTTCTATTGACTCAAATAAGACTAGAATGCTCCTGAGTTTTAGTCGACTAAAACTTTAAAAGATAAAAACAACTACATCTGTGATTAAGCTCGTGAGGACTGAGGGACTAAATGTGACCCTTCACTGACAGGTTGTGTGTAATCAGAGAGAATAAATGCATCACTGCGGTCAAACTGGCTGAACTAACTCAAAGCCACATTCGCTCCACTTCTGCAGAGCTGCATTAGAACGCTGACCTCCATCTTTAAACGCGCCGTGATTGAGTGCACACAAACCCGGGGAAGCTGTGACATCCAGCGAAAGTGAAATCATCCATTCACACACACACACACACCCACACACACACAGGAGTGTGGGGCTAAAATGACCAGGGAATTGAGCTGTTAGTGTGCATGACTTTAGCGTGCCCTCTGCTGCCCACTCCCACTCTCTTGCTCCAGAACCACAGAAACATGTTCCAGCTGCATGCTCAGCCTTCATGCTGACTGCCTCTGTCAGCTGATGAGCTTTTATTCTCCATCGTTGGCTGTTCAGCTGCTGTCATCTCTGCTGCGTTGAATGGGGAATGATAACACCTACGCGCTGACGGACCATGTAGCGTTGGAAAAGAAGGTTTTAGGAGAACTTTCCCTCTGTGGCTAAACCTCTTCTTCATCACAGTGGGGAAATAAACTCAGGGTGCAGATATAATGTAGGTTTGTGTGCTTCGGACTCTGTGAGGCACACAGCTGATTTCCTCTTTCCACATCACGGGTGATGTTGATGCTAAAGCAGCCGGATGTGTTAGCATCATTTGCTCACAGCTAAAAGCCCTGTGACCCTGATTCCATCTGACGGAGGAAGAGGGGGAGGTGGGAGTTAAGAAATGCAGTTTCTGTTCTGACTGGATAAGCATTCTCCAGCATGATGGACTGATTATTCCTCAGCTGATGCAGATCCAAGAATGTAGGGGTGTTTTCACTCCTGACCTTTTTGGTTTTAATTCAAACAAACTCAAGTCTGTTTGCCAAGTTAGTGCAGGTGTGAAAGCTGTCAGTCGAACCCTGGAGTAGACCAGAAACGACACGCTGTTCAAGCCTGAAAAGTTGGGTTTATATCAGGGATCCATGATATTATGAGCAGAACGGTACCAGCAGATATGAACATTTCCTGATATTTACAGCCCAGGGCTGCATGGCGGTGCAGCAGTTAGCGCGTTCTCCCAATGCATGCATGGGTTCTATCCGGGTACTCCGGCTTCCTCCCACCACCAAAATCATGCTTGTTAGGTTAATTAGTGACTCTAAATTGCCCGTAGGTGTGAGTGTGAGTGTGCCTAGTTGTCTGTCACTATATGTGAACCCTGTGATTGACTAGCATCCAGTCCAGGGCGTTCCCACCTCTCACCCAATGACAGCTGGGATAGGATCCAGCCCCCCACACCCCCAGCGGGATAGGCGGAATAGAAAATGAATGGATGTATTTACAGTCCATACATTTGCCACACAACTACAGTATGAATCATGTATGTGCCTCTAACACTGGCGGAATGCACAACTGCCTCCCCATGCCTCTCTCAGTTCCACTTATCTCCACCTCTCTTTGCACTGGACACACTTGGTGCTTTTACAATAAAAGGGTGTGTAGATTACAGGATCGGCTAAAATCAGTGTGGAAATAAAGCCATATCTGCATTTTTTTTTGTGCATCCCTAGTCTATATCTCCTTTCTCTGGTGCTTTTCGGTTGTCGTAGGAGCATAAACCAACATCAGTCTGACCCTACTGCAGGATGCATTGCACTTTTTTGGATTATACCACCGTAGCAAGTCAAAGACCTGCAGATCTTCAGGGACACTTTGGATGGATAAGCATGTCACAGTTCTGTTGTCTGTCCAGACTAGGGATGCACGCGGTCAACCGGTGAAACCTTTAAAACCATTTATCAAATTAGCCGGTAGGGATTTATTGGTCCGTTAAACTAATTACCTATCATTTTTTTATGAACACGGGCTTGAAAGCCTGGTCTGTAATGCTCTTTTAAACTGTAATGGACCTCCCACCACTAGAGGCCGCAGTAGCCTCCGTTAATGGCCGCTGCCTTCCTCTCTGGCACTTCACCAGATTTAAATAGAAGAAGCTCAGAGTGTTAGCGTGTTAGTAGTAAGACCGCGGTACAACAGTTTTCTAAAGTAGTAAATGGCAATGAAGTGGTATGTAGGTAACCTGACACACCAGATGGATGTGTTTCACACATCCATCTGGGAAAAATTCAATAGGAAACGTTTGAGAAAAGGCAGAGGATTTGAAAAAAACTCGTAGTGTGATTGGATGAACGTTCTGTCTGTCACATCTCTACGGGCCAATCAGAGCAACAAAACACGTGACGTAGCAGCTATCAAGCTGCGTATGCGCAGCTACAAGGAATAACGTGAAACATGGCGACTGTAGACATGTCAGTACACAAAGAAAACAACTCACTGCTGTTTTTTGTTCTTCTTTAAATGAAGAATTGTCAAGTTGTGATCAAACTGGCGCTTTAGCAGCATCCACGCTAATCTCTTCTGCCATAATTGTACCCCGTCTTGCTGATGATTGTTTTACGTCACGATTCTGCCGCACCTGAAAGTACTGTCCCTCGTCACTGATTGGTCCTGTCACTTTCTAACTGGGCCCAAACGGTTCAGATGGGAGCTTTGCAAGATGGATTCACCAGTGAAAAACAAGGAAACAGGCATATCCATCTGCTTTGCAAGGTTGCCATGTTGGCTGTCGAGGGTTGAACTCATGTGAAAAGAGGCCAAATATTAAAGCACCATATTAATCTGCAAAGAGGAATGCAGGGGGCCTGTGCTAGCTTTTAATGCTAGCCACGCTGTAGAGAGAATATTAGGCTAACATCAACACCCACTGACACAGCGAGGAATTTGACTGTTTTCTAGGGGTTTTCTCCTCTTTAGACTTGTGGGTTAAACGAAACATAAATGAGCGTTTAGCCAAACAGGGAAATAGACGCTTAGGAACATCCTGGTCATCTAGTCCAGACTAGAATCAATGATTGCTAGGTGTGAAAATGTCCAATAATTTTCTTGCTGTAATAGCTAGCTCCTGGTTTTGTTTTGTGTGCTGGGTAGGTATCTTACAGTACAGTGTTGTCATATGAAGTGTGGAATTAGCTTACCCCTTAACCCTAACCCTAACCCCCAAAGTCCACATTTTTGCCTGTGCTGCAATCCTCAGTGGTTCACCTACGAAGCAAATTCCTACTTGTCTAGTCTTCTTTGTACGCCCACTCCACTTTCTCTGTGGCACATCCCAGAAGCACCACCTCAGATATGCTCCAGGTCTACGTTCAGGACCAGTTGCTGCCAAAATGCACCAGTCCATGTAGTGCAGACTGCAGATCGAGCCAAACAGCTGGAAAAATCATGAAAAGCATCAGGTCAACACAACGCTGGACCTCCTGATAGTAAAGCATCACTATATCATCATCACCTCTCATCCTGTGACACGAGCTGCAGGTCACAGGTCAACCAGAGAGCTTCTACAGCACCACGATCCGAGTTCAGCCTCAGAGTTTAGCGAAACCTTCCTTAATAGCCAACATAAAGCTTTTAATTTCCTGATGTACTCACCAAGGCAGGAACAAAAATATGGAATAATGTTGAAATCTGAAGTCTCCAGCTGCTCGGGGCGGTGCAGGACTCCAGGAACGCTCTTCATTGGCCAGGCTGCTTGCCTCTGGTTGGAGCAAAGCGCTACTCACCTGGAAAGCTGCACAGATGGAGTATGTGGGGGTTAGCCTGTCCTGCTGACTCATGTCTGAAAGGCTGTCCAGATTCTTGCTGTTAAAGATACATGCTAAAATAATGTTGTCCTTTTGAATTTAGAGGTGTGTTTAAAAACATGTTTTAGTAGAAATAGAAATAGTAGAAATTTAGTTGCTGGACTTTTTAACTCTGTGTGCAAAGACCTTTACTGACATTTGTGTTTTTCTTCTTCTTCTGTTTTTTTTTCTGACTTTAATGACGACAAAATTCACCTCAAATATAAAATGCAAAGTAGCCTTTTGTTAGTATTTGTACCTCTACTGTCCACTTGACAGTGATGACAGGGTGGTCACATGACCTCAGCAGTGGTCACACGACCTCAGCAGCGGTCACATGACCTCAGTGGCAGTCACATGACCTCAGCAGGTCAGTCTGTAGGTTTAGCAGGGATGGGGTTGTTAAATTTCCTAGAAACTATAAAATTTAAAGTTTGAAAAATCAATCAGGAGCTGTTCCCTTTGACCTTTCAGACAGACTCTCAGCAGCAGCAGGCTTTTTGGGATATGTAGTTCAGGGTCCTGTTGCCTCTATTTCCCAGCAGCCCCTCCATCAATTCTTTCTGCCTGGAGGTGCGGATGTTGTCAAGCAGCTCTGCCAGTTGAGTCATTTATTGACGGGCTGGCAGCCAACCCCAAACATCTCTCTCTCTCTTATTCTGCTTTTCTTATCAGCCTCTCTCCCTCCCATCATCCATCTCTCTCTCTCCTTCCCATCATCCATCTCTCTCTCTCCTTCCCATTATCCATCTCTCTCTCTCCCTCCTATCATCCCCCTCTCTCTCCCATCATCCACCTCTCTCTCCCATTCTCTCTCTCCCATCAACCCTCTCTCTCTCCCATTCTCTCCCTCCCAGGCCCTCCCTATATCTCTCTATTCTTTCTTCCTCCCTTCTCTCTATCTCACCCCCTTCTAGCTCTCTCTCTCTCTCTTTATCCCAGCATCCCCTTCTCTCCACCCTCTCTCTCCCCCCCTTTTCTCTCTCTCTCTTCTTTCTCTCCTCCTTCTCTCTCTCTCTCTTTCCTTCATTCTCTCTCTCCCCCTTCTCTCTCTCCTCTTTTTCCCATCACCCCTCTCTTTCCCCCATCTCTCTCTCTCTCTTCTCTCCCCCCCTTTTCTCTCTCTCCCTCTCTCTCTCTCCCCTTCTCTCTGTCTCTCTCTCTCTCCTCTCTCTCCCCCCTTTCTCTCTCCTCTTTCTCCCATCACTTCTCTCTTCCCCCATCTCTTTCTCTCTCTCTCTCCCTTCTCTCTCTCCTCGCTCTCTCCCCATCTCTCTCTCTATCTCTCTCTCTTCTCTCTCTCCTCTCTTTTCCCCTTCTCTCTCCTCTTTCTCCCATCACCCCTCTCTTTCCCCATCTCACTCTCTCTCTCACTCTCTTCTCTCTCTCCTCTCTCTTCCCCTTCTCTCTCTTCTTTCTCCCATCACCCCTCTCTTTCCCCCATCTCTCTCTCTCTCTTTCTCTCTTCTCTATCTCCTCCTCTCTCTTCCCCCTCTCTCTCCTCTTTCTCCCATCACCCCTCTCTTTCCCCATCTCTCTCTCTCTCTCTCTCTCTTCTCTCTCTCCTCTCTCTTCCCCTTCTCTCTCTTCTCTCTCCCATCACCCCTCTCTCTCTCTCTCTCTTTCTCTCTCTCCTTTCGCTCCCTCATATTTATTGTTCTCCCCTCCAGAAACCCTCACACTCACTCACACGGTCAGCCCGCCTGTGTTTGGCGTGCTGCTCCAGCAGCCAGCCGCTCTCTTCATTCATCATTCTTCAGAGCCAGGGACTCGTACATCAGCAGCACGGCGTCTTGTGTTTGATGACTTCAGCAGTGAAGCATCAGCAGGAGAGCTAAACAAAGACAGACTGGGAGTGTTGCAGAGAGCAGAGGTTATTGTTACGAGGTGGCAGCATGACTGCTTACCTAAGCAAACAGCGGAGTTGCTTCGCAGACTTGGATGGAGGGGGGGATTGTGGAGAAGTGCCATGTTCCTTCAGCTGGCATCATCAGCAGCCAAAGAGTCACCACCGCCTTCATCATTCAGCCAGACAGTACCATTATGGATCTGTCCCTGGTGGGGCCACTCTCCCCCGGAGAGGGGGACGGCGGATGACAGACTGGCGCTCAGAGAGCATGTCCTGCAGAAGCCCCAGCCGCTTGGCGGCAGTAAGAGCCAAGGGGGGAAGCTGTGACCTGTGGCCCCCTGAGTGTGGCTGCGTCCAGAGCTGGCAGGAACCCTACCAGGTAAAAGTGCTGTGATGTGAGCAGTAGTGCTGCAGGATTTAGTAATAATGTGGTTATACGGGACAGATGCATGATCAAATCCATAAACATTATCATGAATCTATTTGTTTGCTTATCCAGGAGAATATCCAGAATAATGAAAGTTCAGGGTTTTTTTCCTTACCCAGCTCAAAACATGCACATTTTCAGTAGCATGAAAAATACAAAACCTAAACTTTTTACAGTACTGCCTTTAAATATCAATAAATATAGAAGTATTTCCTTTGTTTGAAAATAAAGGTGCTTTGACAGAGCTCAGGAGTGGCTCTGCTGTAGAAAATAATAATTTACAAAAATAATTTCAGCATTGTACGTGATTATGTCAGTGACAATCTGATGTTGCAATTGTGATTAGATTAATTGTGCTGTAGATGTGACCTTGTGGAGGAGCAGGCTGTCAGGCACACATGAGCAGATCCTTAACTTAAATAAACGACATTAATCTGGAGTCTAGAAGTCTGAGAAAATGTTGATGCACACTTTTCCAAACTGGTGAGTTCAGCATCCCATAATGCAAGAATCTGAACTACAAATAATTTAGTCAGTGAAAAATATGACATTAACCCTCGGATCCTACTATGTCCGTTTTGAGGGCATTCATCATTTTTAATCATCATTATTATGAGTTGATAGTCACATTTTTATAGATTGAGGCATCAAATTTGGCCAAAGTTATTATTTTTCTTCATATTAAAAAAAAAAAAAAACAGTCTTGCCCTTAGAACTCTACTGTCGCCAAATAGCTCCTTCCATCCTTGTTTGTCCAAAATCTGGACAATAGACTTCCAATAAACACGTTTTTTGACTGTGTGTCTATGGCACCAAAACAACATATAGCAACCTTTTCTATGCAGTCACTCGATCACCAGGGCTCTAAATTTCACCATTCCACAGTGATCCAGCAGATGGTGCCAGCGCACCATTTTAACCCCTTCAGCAACGCACATGCAGGACTTTTTCCATGGACTCAGAGTGTTTGAAGTGCTATTTCACCCCCTAAACATCATCAGAATTAAATGAAATGATTAGTGCCACTAGATATGGATGTCTGAGGTCGTGTTCACACCTGATAGTCCAGGGACTCAGCCAGTTTTGGAACAGAAATGGCAACATTGTTGCACTTTCCTTTGGTTTGGTTAGCATTCACACTGCTCCCTTGGTCAAACAGACCAAACCGTCTGAACACCTACAACCTCTGCCAACTAGGGGCGCTGTCGCCACAAACAAACGGCAACCAAGAAGAAAAAAAGGTGTAGAAGAAGACAAAACTCCTTACGCCGGTATTAACTTCCACATAAACAATGAAAAAACACAGAATTGATGCTGTCTTGTGGTTTCTGCTCTTGCATTTCGGCATTATGAGCAGCTGGCAAAGCGGTGAGCTGTCCAGCATGTTGTCCTTTACACGAGACGAAGAAATCAAAACAGACTACGACATGTTGCCACGGCTACCCAGACGCCAAGGGAGGTACCGACATGTATTTGAGCATATTAAATCACATACAAATCCGTATATATCCATGTTATGGATTATGCCTCATCCTGCCTTTGGTTCACAAGTTGGTCTGCTTTGCATTCACACCTCCAACCAACCTCACCAGGGTTCGTTGGGGAGTGAAACGAGACCACCTGTTTCAGGCGGTCCAGAGTCTGCTTGCTTGGTCCGCACCAGAGTTCGTGTGAGCATTCACACCACTCGAAACGAACCGGACTATCCGGGAAAATGGACCAGAGTTTGGTTAAAGCAGACCAAAAAGCTGTGGTGTGAACGCACCCTGAGAGTGGGCAACATGGGTAAGGAAAAGCGTGTGTGCTCCTACGTGTGTGCTCTGGTGTGAATCTGCGTCTATGTTTACAGCTGGACATGCTGTAAGTGGAGTATTTACAGTTGAAAATGCTACTTCCGGGTTCTGCAGACTGGGACTAAGAAAGGGGGACATTTGGGCAATTTCAACTTTGCCCTCACTTCATAGCAAGTGGATGGACATGCATGAGGATGCACGGGTCCTTTCGATCAATAGGAAAGAATATATGTCAAATATGCAGTAAATTTATATATGCGCGTAATTAGCCTAATCGCGGTCACATTTTGATTAGAGGTGGAAATACGTGTGCTCGTGATTCATATCCTACATATTTTCTCTGATTTTTTATGCCTGTACATAAAATAAACCTAACATGAACAAATGCATTCGTTCGCATATGATTTGGTAGAGGAGGAGGCTGGAGAAAAGGATGGTAAAACTGGTGTGTTTTTCGCTCCGATAGACTCATCTGTTTAGCATGGACGCTATCTCACTGAATCCAAGTCATAGGCATAGTGTGCAATAACTGGCATAGAAAGAGTGGAACATTGATTTTTTATTTATTTATTTTTTAGTGGTCAGGGTTGAAGTTATTGAAGAGATTTGAAGCAGTGAAAGTAAATTAAAAAATGTTGAAAAATTATAATTTTATTAACACTAAACTGCACATCCGATATTTGGACATACTAGCCTCAACCATGCTTAAAAATACAAGGGAGCGAGGGTTAAATGGTTATTGACAGCCTGGTTTCCGTGGAGAGGGCGCAGAGATGATCTTTGATAACAAACACTGTTGCTTTTCCAAAGATGAGACTGAAATGTTGGAGGTGGGCAGATGAACATTCAAAAACTCTGACTTTCAAACCAACAGTCGCAGCACTGTGCTTTAAATTAAAGCAAAATGTGCGACCTTTGACCTGTCCAGGTAGAAAAGGCTGTCAGCTGTGCTGTTGTGAGTAGCATTGAGATGCTGGCTGCAGGACAGTTATCCTCCTCATCCTCATCCTCCCACACTTCTAAGTCCTGTTACTGATGTAAATGTTCATGTTGAAATCTGCGGGCTTGAAGCTAGTTAGCTAAATAAACCAGGTGACCTACAGTGACAGTGTGATGTTTAAGGACAGCTCAGCAAAATCATCTGAGGCTGTGGAGCGTCCTGTCCAGATTGGGTCTGAGGTTTGACCTCAGTACTGCTGACCTTTCCATCATTTTAAAGGTCCAGATTTAGTCGGACTGACACAATAATTCAGCTTTTTCTAACTGTGTGTAATCATACTGACTGTTAATGATATGTGTATCAGTGTCAGAGTCTGTAGATTTGTTCTGCATTAAAGTTTTTAGGGAAACTTTTATGTCTGTGAGCTCCAGAAAGTTCCACTTTTCTGTTGATGTTTAGTTTCACATTCTTTTTATTTTTAGAATCACTGGTGGTCAGAAAGAGTAAATAAACACCTGACAGTGAGCTATAAGTGAATCTGATGCAGTGTTTCTCAGATGGTGTGCTGTTAAGTGTTGTTATTACTAGTGCTGTTACTCAATTAAAATAATTAATCAAGTTAATCACATCGCTATGCAGCAATTAATCATGATTAATCACAGCATTTTTTAAAATAGTCCAAGTATATTTTTATGTTTTTAGATTTTTAAAGGTTGTTATTGTGAAGTGTATTATTTTTATTATTTTAATTCTATGTACATCACATTAAAGTGCTGATCCAAGTCCTCATCAATACCACTATCAATACTGTCTATGGTTTGATGGAAAGACAAAAAAGGGCAAATATATAAACTCCAAATGGTCTAAGCTGAGTCGTGCTTGAGTTAAAAAGCTCTGATTCAGTCTGTTACATCTATCCCTCAATTATACACACATATTCACACTGTATTTATTGAAGTTTCTCATCAAAAACTACATTTTCCCTTTTTTATGTGACATTAGAACACATCATAACATATATAATACAGTAGTCTAATTTACTGAGGTTACCTGAACGCATCATAACATATATAATAAAGTAGTGTAATTTACTGAGGTTACCTGAACACATCATGACATATATAATAAAGTAGTGTAATTTACTGAGGTTACCCGAACGCATCATAACATATATAATAAAGTAGTGTAATTTACTGAGGTTACCTGAACACATCATGACATATATAATAAAGTAGTGTAATTTACTGAGGTTACCTGAAAGCATCATAACATATATAATAAAGTAGTGTAATTTACTGAGGTTACCTGAAAGCATCATATTTTCCATCTTCAGCTCCTTATGTTCACTAATTAACTTTCATTTTGTCAAATCCACCGTGGAGTTCTACCCTGGATTAATATTGTTAACTAACAGGAATGTCTCAAAGTTCTGGAGCACCTTTCAGCATTTATCTGAGCAGCTGAAGAAGAAAACTGTCCTGAAGCAGCTGAACAGAGTGGTATGACCATGGCTGTTGTTAGCATCTTGGCTAACATTAGCAACATTAGCTATCATGGCTTGATCCTGTGTTGTTATTAGCATCTTTGCTAACATTAGCAACATTAGCTATCATGGCTTGATCCCGTGTTGTTATTAGCGTCTTTGCTAACATTAGCAACATTAGCTATCATGGCTTGATGACGTGTTGTTGTTAGCGTCTTTGCTAACATTAGCAACATCAGCTATCATGGCTTGATGCCGTGTTGTTATTAGCATCTTTGCTAACATTAGCAACATTAGCTATCATGGCTTGATCCCGTGTTGTTGTTAGCATCTTTGATAACATTTGCAACATTAGCTATCATGGCTTGATGCCGTGTTGTTATTAGCATCTTTGCTAACATTAGCAACATTAGATATCATGGCTTGATCCCGTGTTGTTGTTAGCGTCTTTGCTAACATTAGCAACATTAGCTATCATGGCTTGATGCCGTGTTGTTGTTAGCGTCTTTGCTAACATTAGCAACATCAGCTATCATGGCTTGATGCCGTGTTGTTATTAGCGTCTTTGCTAACATTAGCAACATTAGCTATCATGGCTTGATCCCGTGTTGTTGTTAGCGTCTTTGCTAACATTAGCAACATTAGCTATCATGGCTTGATCCCGTGTTGTTGTTAGCATCTTTGCTAACATTAGCAACATTAGCTATCATGGCTTGATCCCGTGTTGTTGTTAGCGTCTTTGCTAACATTAGCAACATTAGCTATCATGGCTTGATCCCGTGTTGTTGTTAGCATCTTTGCTAACATTAGCAACATTAGCTATCATGGCTTGAGCCCATGTTGTTGTTAGCGTCTTTGCTAACATCAGCAACATTAGCTATCATGGCTTGATCCTGTGTTGTTATTAGCGTCTTTGCTAACATTAGCAACATTAGCTATCATGGCTTGATGATGTGCTGTTGTTAACATCTAAGCTAACATTAGCAACATTAGCTATCATGGCTTGATCCCGTGTTGTTGTTAGCGTCTTTGCTAACATTAGCAACATTAGCTATCATGGCTTGATGACGTGTTGTTGTTAGCGTCTTTGCTAACATTAGCAACATTAGCTATCATGGCTTGATGACGTGTTGTTGTTAGCATCTTTGCTAACATCAGCAACATTAGCTATCATGGCTTGATCCCGTGTTGTTGTTAGCGTCTTTGCTAACATTAGCAACATTAGCTATCATGGCTTGATGACGTGTTGTTGTTAGCGTCTTTGCTAACATTAGCAACATTAGCTATCATGGCTTGATGACGTGTTGTTGTTAGCGTCTTTGCTTACATTAGCAAAGATATGCTTTGCCTGAAGGTGGAACTTCAGACTGGTTGTTCTTCGGTGTAATGACAGTCCATCACTGCAGTGTGTACCCACAGTTTTGGTTTTATCTCAACCAACATTCTCCAGCTTTTTAAAAAGCAGACCTGGTTCTGTCTCCTCTCTCATTGCTGCTGTTTGTGTCTGACCCTCTCACCTCTTCACCCCACGGCACCTTAACATCCACGCTGGAAGACTACAGGAGCAAGCTGTGGTCAAACTTAGTCATATGATTAAATTACTTTTTTTTTTTTTAACACGTTAAGGTTTCAAGAATAATCATGACCGTTAACGCGTTGGTGTTGACAGCCATAATTATTACTGAACAACAGCTGATGTTGGTGTTTCAGGGTTCAGGGAGGCTGGTTTTCAGGGTTAGGGGGGGTTGGTTTTTCAGGGTTCAGGGAGGCTGGTTTTCAGGGTTCAGGGAGGCTGGTTTTCAGGGTTCAGGGAGGCTGGTTTTCCTGATTCAGGGAGGCTGGTTTTCAGGGTTCAGGGAGGCTGGTTTTCAGGGTTCAGGGAGGCTGGTTTTCAGGGTTCAGGGAGGCTGGTTTTCAGGGTTCAGGGAGGCTGGTTTTCAGGGTTCAGGGAGGCTGGTTTTCATGGTTCAGGGAGGCTGGTTTTCATGGTTCAGGGAGGCTGGTTTTCAGGGTTCAGGGAGGCTGGTTTTCAGGGTTCAGGGAGGCTGGTTTTCATGGTTCAGGGAGGCTGGTTTTCATGGTTCAGGGAGGCTGGTTTTCAGGGTTCAGGAGGCTGGTTTTCTGAGGCTGGTTTTCAGGGTTCAAGGAGGCTGGTTTTCAGGGTTCAGGAGGCTGGTTTTCATGGTTCAGGAGGCTGGTTTTCAGGGTTCAGGGAGGCTGGTTTTCATGGTTCAGGGAGGCTGGTTTTCATGGTTCAGGAGGCTGGTTTTCCATGGACTGACATTTAACAGTATCAGTGTTTCCTCATCTATGTGTGCTGAACACCACCGTACATTTCAGCGCAGAAAAGCTCTGGAATTAAAGTTCTAATCATGCTAACCCTTAAATACGGCAGGCTTACACTGCAGTTGTTTTTGTTCTGCACACCCAGAGATTTCCAAATATAGAGAAAATGAGGAGAATCTGATATCCCAGTTGAAATTGATTTCATGGGTGACTGGGTCGACAGGGTCTGCCCCGAGTTCATCGCAGCAGAAGTCAGAGTAATGAAGCGAGCTGTTTATCTGTGAATCCAGAACACTTTCTGTTTAGAAGACCCAGACCACGAAGCAGCCAGAGAATCTGGAGGAGACCTAACGCAATCACCCTCTCATTAATGAATCCATTTAAGACTAATGATGGTTGGTGTTTGAAAGACAGAAAATGTTCATGAGAGAGACAGCTTCATTTTTATAATGTCCCGACAAACATGTCTAAGAAGACACGAACAATCAAAAATAAAGGATGAGTGAACATACGGCACCGTGCACGTCTTAGACATGTCAGTAGGTCATCCTGTTCATCTGCTGATTTACCATAAAACAGATATAAGCAGCAGTAAGATGCACCCTGTTTAGAGTTTTTAATCCTGCTAGCCAACAGAGTGGTAGTCAAGCTCTTGTCTTACAGTGATATCTGTGAGTACAGCCTGTAAGTCCTGCAGTGATCATGGTTTTCAAACCAAACCAGTAACCTGACAGACTGTTTAACATCTCCATAGCACGAATATGTTTCACATTTATCAGGGAAAGTTCCTGTACAAAACATCTGGGTAGGGCAGGTTTAAAAAAAAAAAACATTCTTGGAAGGTGATTGGCCAGACATTCTGTCTATCACATTCATTATGGACCAATCAGCAGCAGGACAAACTGAGATTTCATGCATGCAGCTCCAATTTTAACCTGAGCTTCATCAGGTGGAGCGATGGAGCTTCTTGGGGGATAAAACTTATGCAGTAGGAAGAAGCAGAAACACTTCTTTGCAAAGAAAATCTTTCAGTGCAGTTCTTTATTCCTCTTTCAGTGAAGACGTGCTGTCCAGATCTGATCATATCATTCTCTGAAGCTACATCAGAGCTAATAGACACCCGTGGCTGACACCGTAACCGGCTCACATTATACAGTGCTTAACAAATGTATTAGACCATCCTAACCCTAACCAAAGTAAGGTTTATGCCACAGCTGCCCTAAATTAACAGCATTGGTGATTACCTAAATCAGTTTTTATGTTTCTGCAATGGTTAATACACTAATATGTAGAAGCTCTTTAACCCAAATGATATTTTTAATGCTAAAATAGAATTATTATTGTTATCCATGAATTTTCAAATTTACTGATTTAGAAAAAAAACCTGAAAAAATAGTAAAGCACATATTATTTCTTGATTAATATGTCAAATTATAGTTATTTACTGTCATTCTTGAACAGAAAAATGAGTTTTAGTGGTTGAATGTTATGCTTGATTCATTTCTGACTTCTCAGAGAAGTCCAGTGAGCCGGCTCAAATTTGGGTGAATTCAGTTTGAAATCCCTCATTCCTGTTCAAAACGGTAAAACGTGGAGAGCTGACTGAAAATGAAAGAGTCCGCATTAAAGCACTTCATGATGCTGGATGGTCTCTGAGACAAATATGACAGGTGGTCTAATACATTTGTTAAGCACTGTAGCTAAACCCTCTCCAAAACTAACTCATGCCAAAACAGTCAGGAGAGGAGCAGAAACATCTTTTCAGCTATGAAAAGATTTCAGGTCTGTTCTTTGGACTTCTTTGCTTTGGTTTTGATAAATGAATATGTGCCAGCCATTACTACCAGCTCCAGCACAGCTAACCCCCGCCTGTAGCTGCTGCCTCAGTCTCTCAGTCTCTCTGCTTGATCAGATCCAGTCTCAGATCTGATCGTATCTAGAGGTGGGATAAAAAATCGATTCTTAATCGAATCAAATCAGGAGGTGACTAAGATTCCCTCCTCTAATAAGCTCTGCATGATGACAGACAATGAATCTGGACAATTTTCCATTTCTGTTTTTTTTGTGTTGTTCCAATGCACATAAAGGAAATAAACACATGTATACCAAAAACATTTGTAATTGCAACAAAATCACGCAATCACGCATCAGCCTGGAGTATCAGGAAAATGTAGGAATGTACCATCAGGTCTACGTAGGCGGTTTCCTCGAGCATCACACAGTCAGGGGGGAACAGACTCGAGCTTGGATAGTTGTCTGACTTATCAACACGCTTTTGGACCACGGGTCACGCCTACACGTCCACACACTGATGGCAGAGGTTGGAGAATTAGCTATCAGTATTGACTAATCCCATTCATATATTTAAGGTTGCTGCAGTAAGTTTCCCTCTTTAGTTCACTGCTAGCTGCTGGATGAAATGCACATGTTTTTGCTAAGCTGTTGGAAAATGATCAGCTCAAAAGTTGAGCAACAGTGAAGTAAGCGCCCATGTCCATAGCGGCTTTCTTAGCGCTGGCAGTGCTAAACTATAAACCAGTGCAGTCCAGCGCTCAGCGCCCTCAGCTTCAGCGGGTTTTACCACCGCGCTCAAAGCTCTCAGTTGGAAACTGTTCAACTTTTAGAAGAGCGCTGCTTTCGTTAATGTCACTTCTTCCTCACTTACCAATCAAAATCAAGGAGGGGCGGGGCTTCTGACAACAGCAGACGAGAAATCGATCTGACCCAGCTTTCCAGTATTTTTTAGGTCTGCAGCTGCTGCCTGTCAGGACAGGATTCCTCTTCATGGTCTGCATGTCTGATATTACTTAAAGTCAGTGAATATGGAGCACATAGAGCTGTTTCAAACAACGCTGCAGATTCCACAGAGGAAAGCGGGATCACTTTTTGTTTGGATGGAACTAAGGATTTAGTGAAGGCAGAGAGGATGTCCGACACCTGGAACGTTCTGGACGCCCATGACCATGAAAACCTTCTGAAAACTTTCAACAAACTGAACAAATGATGGGAATGATCGATGACTCAGGATGAGAGTGAGAGCAGAAATGGTCTCCACCACAGAGAGACAGTGAAACTCTGAACAGGTCAAGAGTGTGTGCTAAAGCTATCCCCAAACCTCTCACTCCTGAACCTCGTATTTTTAGGAATGATTAGGTGAAACCTGGATCTTCCAGAACGATCCTGAGACAAAACTGCAGTCGATGGCAAACACCATCATCACCAAGGAAGAAGAAAGCACCGGGAGTATGCAGAGTTTGCTTTTTGATGCTTATATTCTCCTGTGGAGCCTTAAATAAAGGGTCATTCCCACTCTTCTTCAAGCTTAAAGAAATAAATCATCATTTAAGAGTCTTCAGTCCTCATGTTGAGCTAAGTCGACCGTTTTTCCTCCTCTCCTCTTTCTCCTCTTCTAAAGCGGCCACATCTCACATTTTCTTGTTGACTATTCTTACATGAGATGTTGGTGAATTATTGATACTCTGCCCTGTTTTCATGAACCGCCATACATAGATGTGCCATTAAATTATTGAGCAAAAGCAGAGAGGAGTGCAGGATTGACTGAAGAAATGTAAGTGTTGATTCTGTAGCTGCTGCTGCTGCTGCATGCTGGGTCTCTACATCACTTTTCACTAACGGCTCTGACGCCCTCCTCATTATCTACTCTGTGCTTCTGTAGCACCCTGTCAGAGTTAAAGTCCTGGAGTGTTAACTACAATATTATGGCATTTTGTACTCATCTCACATGCTGTTAGAGTTATTTCTGATTCATCGCCCCACTACAGGCAGGAAACCAGCAGATTTTATTCGGCTCTGTGAAAGATCACACTTCCAGGACTGAAGATTTTGTCTTTGCTGTGATTTTATCACCACTGTGATTTCTAGTTCAATGAAAGCCTCTGAGCGTATCATGCTCAGCGTTGGCATGCTGCTGGACCACAGCTGAACGTGTAGTTGGGAGCAGATGATCACGTGGAGATGTAAGGAGCAGAAACAAGAGCAGAAACGAGCCTAAGTGCAGCTAAGCATGCCATTTATGTGCACAGCTGAGTGGCCATTACCTCTCGGGGGTCTGCGTGTGCAAACACGTGGAATCGCAGCAGCAGGAAGATCCATGTGATGTGCTTGTTGGCCCTTCATGGATTAATACTGTATAAGTCACCTACAAGGCCATACAGAGTTTAGAACTAAGGAGCTGTGTTCTTCAGATAAACCAGGGGTGGCAAACTCAAGGCACGGGGGCCAAATCCGGCCCTTGGCGCAGTTATACACGGCCCATCAGATCATTTTATATTTTTATTTCAACCGGCCCTCCAGTATGAGGTCTGCAGATTTCCTCCAGTACAAACATGTGAACTTAACCTCAATGATGTGGAAAATCACCCATGAGTCATAAAAATCTAAAATAGTAAAGAGTAGAAATAATTTATTTTAAAGTCAGGAATGTGGAACAGAAATTTGTTTTCAATTTATATTTTCAATGTTGTTTCTCACAATTATGACTCAAAGTTATGGTTCATAGTTTGACATTTTCATCTCATAATTTTGACTTTTTCTTTTATATTTTGACCTTTCAGATCAACAATTTTAAATTTTTGAGTAAAACTTTGACTTTCAAAACTCAGGATTTTGAATTATATCTCATCATTGACCTTTTAAACTCACGATTTTGACTCTTTTTTTTTTTCCCACATTTTGACATTTTCAACTCCTAACTTTGACTTTTATCTTATTTTGACCTTTAAAACTAATACTTAAGAATTGTATCTTATTGTTTTAACCTTTAAAACTCATGATTTTGACTTTTATATCATATTTTCGCCATCAAAAATCATGATATCAACTTTCTGTTAGGGCTGGGCAATTAATCGCAAAGTAGATTAAATCGCAATATGGCCTGCTGCAATTTTCAAATCACAAACAGGGAAATATTTTTTTTATCCTGAAATGTGTCTAAATACCAATTTGACACAAGTTTTGGCAGCAGAGATTTTCTGCTCTACACATTATGCAAAAAGGCAAGTGTCTTTTTTCAGAATAGTTTACTAAAATCCTACTTCCCCTGTTCTTGTAGATGTTTTTATAATCAAAATGAGAATAACATAAAAAAATATTATCCCTTCAGTATAGCAATCCATATCAAATTTGCTATGTGAGCCAAAATCCCATAGATATATTTTTTAAATATTGTGTTGGTTATAATATAGAATGATTTATGCTTGTATTTGTTAAATAATATATAAGATGTGGAACCTAAAAAAAATCGCATATTAAATCGCAATTGCAATTTTGGAGCAAAAAAAATTGCAATTAGATTATTTTCCCAAATTGTTCAACCTTTCTATCTCATATATTTGCCTTTTAAATACATAATTTTGACTTTAAAAGTAATGCTTTTACCTTCTGAACCAATAAGTTTGACTATTTCCTCTCAGATTTTGAGCCTTTAGACTGATCATGTTGACTTTTTAAATAACAAAGTCATTTATCATCAGTGCTAAGTTTTCCCCCCATGATTCATTTCTTATGAAAACAAGGTTGGCATTTTATGGTTAAATATCGACCCTGTTAAGCCCTCAGTTAGTCCTGAATCCAGAATCCGGCCCCTGCTGTGACTGAGTTTGACACTCCTGAAATAAACTGTAGAGGCCGTCCTTCACGCTCCCACAATACTGAAGACCCGGAGGCTGATTTATCTACAACTTATTTTAAAAACCTGGTTTCAGACTGGTGTGCAGTGAACACTGCCCTCTACTGTCTGTTTATGGTAAGCAGCAGCTTATTTTAAAAACCTGGTTTCAGACTGGTGTGTAGTGAACACTGCCCTCTGCTGGCTGTTTATGGTAAGCAGCAGCTTATTTTAAAAACCTGGTTTCAGACTGGTGTGTAGTGAACACTGCCCTCTGCTGGCTGTTTATGGTAAGCAGCAGCTTATTTTAAAAACCTGGTTTCAGACTGGTGTGTAGTGAACACTGCCCTCTGCTGGCTGTTTATGGTGAGCAGCAGCTTATTTTAAAAACCTGGTTTCAGACTGGTGTGTAGTGAACACTGCCCTCTGCTGGCTGTTTATGGTAAGCAGCAGCTTATTTTAAAAACCTGGTTTCAGACTGGTGTGTAGTGAACACTGCCCTCTGCTGGCTGTTTACGGTAAACAGCAGCTTATTTTAAAAACCTGGTTTCAGACTGGTGTGTAGTGAACACTGCCCTCTACTGTCTGTTTATGGTGAGCAGCAGCTTATTTTAAAAACCTGGTTTCAGACTGGTGTGTAGTGAACACTGCCCTCTGCTGGCTGTTTACGGTAAACAGCAGCTTATTTTAAAAACCTGGTTTCAGACTGGTGTGTAGTGAACACTGCCCTCTGCTGGCTGTTTATGGTGATCAGCAGCTTTATTTTAAGCAAAAACTTTCTTTGTGTTTCAGACATTTGGTGTGTAGTGAACACTGCCCTCTGCTTGGTTGTGTTTATGGTGAGCAGCAGCTTATTTTAAAAACCTGGTTTCAGACTGGTGTGTAGTGATACACTGCCCTCTGCTGCATCTGTATATGGTAGCAGCAGCTTATTTTAAAAACCTGGTTTCAGACTGGTGTGTAGTGAACACTGCCCTCTGCTGGCTGTTTACGGTAAACAGCTTATTTTAAAACCTGGTTTCAGACTGGTGTACTCTGCTGGCTGTTGTGTTGTTTTTCTGTACTTTAGTTTTACTAAATAAGATGTGGTACATCAGTAGAAGCTCTGAAGAATGGACACGCTCCCTGAGTGCTTCCTGGAACCTTAAGTGTTTAGCTGACTGCATAGACACAATTAGCTGAGGGCAGAAAACTTGTCCTATACTGACTGTTGTTATTAAATGTTTTATCACAGAAAAAGGCAGACAAATTTAGAGGAAAAACTGAGTTTTCGCTGAAGCTGCTAAAACAAGACTTTTTTTATGCCACTGAAGAGACTTTTGTTCTCTGATTGTAGATTAGCTCAGCCTGCGGTACGTTGTGAAGAGTCTAAGTGGTTATTTAGTATTGGTTAACAGAGTTTCCATAGTCTTACACTGAATTTGACCTGATCTGTGGTTCAGTAGTCTGTCTGTGTTGATGTTGGAAATTCCAGCTTGCAGAGCTTAGTGTATTTAACGTATCCCATCAGCATGTGTGCTGATAGAAATACAGGACGATGCCAGAGTATGGATATTAAAGCAGTGTGGAGTGAATCTGTTGAACCGTCCATCTAGCCCGGTCTGACTCTGCTCTGAGTGAGCTGAAGCTCTGACTCATGGTCAAAGCAGCGACTGTAAATACTGTTGCTCCACACTGTGGTTTAAAAGAGCACTGCAGTTTATAGAGCTGCTGTAAGGCCTTGTCCACACGCAGATGAAAACGATATACTACCGATTTGTTTTAAAAACGTTTTCAAAAACCGCTAACCTCATTTACAGCATTAAGGAAAGGGCAGGAAAAAAACTCGGAGGATGATTGGATGAATGTTATGTCTGTCACATCTTTACGGACCAATCAGAGCAACAAACCACGTGACGTAGCCGCTACTGAGGAGTAAACTCCATAAAGAGCTGAATAACATGAACCATGGCGACTGTAGATGTCAGTACACGACTTTTGTCATTTATGAAAAGAAAACAACTCACTGCTGTTCTTTGTTCTTCTTTTAACGAAGAAATGTCATCAAGTTTTGATAAAACTGGCGCTTTAGCAGCATCCACGCTAAACTCTTCCTCCATAATTGCACCAGCCTCTTCTTGTTGCTCGCTTACGTCCCGACTCCGCCGCACCCAAAAGTACTGCCCCTCGATGCTGATTGGTCCTGTCACTTTCTAACCGTGCCCAGACAGTTCACACGGGAGCTTTGAAAGATGGATTCACCAGTAAGAAACACAGAAACGAGCAAATCCATCTGCTTTGCAAGGTTACTAAATCACTGACAATAACGCTGTAGTATGTATGTCAAACCTGTAGGTGGCGCTATAACACTGAAAGTCCGCTTCCTGCAGTTGTAAAGCAGCGCAGGGATTTGCCCCAGGTATGTGTGTGTGTGATTTCAAGCTTATTTAATGATAAATAACTTTTGAGCTTACATCATAGCCACTTTTTCCTCTTGCCGCGTGCCGTTTGAACAACGCTATCCATGCCGTCTTGGGTGACTTTCAGGGTCATCTTAAGAGAATTTCCACACCAGTATCTCTGATATCGGACGTCTTTTTTAACCCCTTTTAATCTTACTTTCAGTTATCTGTGTCACTAGCTTCTGCAGCACAAACACAACCCTGTAATCCGCCATTGTTGATGTGGCTGGACCCGCACACGCGGCTCCACACAGAGGCATAAACGGTAGGCTAGTACAGATTTGTTAACTCTGAGACCGGGTTTCAGAAAGTAGCGTTTATGGCCTCCCTGAACGCCGTTTCCATGTGCATGAAACACCGTTACGACAAAAAACATTTGCTCCTGCATTCGACTCTGTGTGGACAGGGCCTAAGGCTCAATTATTCACCTGATAACCACACTTTATTGCTAACATCTTCACACTTTATTCTAACATCTTCACACTTTATTGCTAACATCTTCACACTTTATTGCTAACATCTTCACACTTTATTTCTAACATCTTCACCCTTTTTATTTCTAACATCTTCACACTTTATTTCTAACATCTTCACACTTTATTGCTAACATCTTCACACTTTATTGCTAACATCTTCACACTTTATTTCTAACATCTTCACACTTTATTTCTAACATCTTCACACTTTATTTCTAACATCTTCACACTTTATTCTAACATCTTCACACTTTATTTCTAACATCTTCACACTTTATTTCTAACATCTTCACCCTTTTTATTTCTAACATCTTCACACTTTATTTCTAACATCTTCACACTTTATTGCTAACATCTTCACACTTTATTTCTAACATCTTCACACTTTATTCTAACATCTTCACACTTTATTGCTAACATCTTCACACTTTATTTCTAACATCTTCACCCTTTTTATTTCTAACATCTTCACACTTTATTGCTAACATCTTCACACTTTATTTCTAACATCTTCACCCTTTTTATTTCTAACATCTTCACACTTTATTTCTAACATCTTCACACTTTATTTCTAACATCTTCACACTTTATTTCTAACATCTTCACACTTTATTTCTAACATCTTCACACTTTATTCTAACATCTTCACACTTTATTTCTAACATCTTCACACTTTATTTCTAACATCTTCACACTTTATTTCTAACATCTTCACACTTTATTCTAACATCTTCACACTTTATTTCTAACATCTTCACACTTTATTCTAACATCTTCACACTTTATTGCTAACATCTTCACACTTTATTCTAACATCTTCACACTTTATTGCTAACATCTTCACACTTTATTGCTAACATCTTCACACTTTATTTCTAACATCTTCACACTTTATTTCTAACATCTTCACACTTTATTTCTAACATCTTCACACTTGATTGCTAACATCTTCACACTTTATTTCTAACATCTTCACACTTTATTGCTAACATCTTCACACTTTATTTCTAACATCTTCACACTTTATTTCTTACATCTTCACACTTTATTCTAACATCTTCACACTTTATTTCTAACATCTTCACACTTTATTCTAACATCTTCACACTTTATTTCTAACATCTTCACACTTTATTGCTAACATCTTCACACTTTATTCTAACATCTTCACACTTTATTGCTAACATCTTCACACTTTATTTCTAACATCTTCACACTTTATTGCTAACATCTTCACACTTTATTTCTAACATCTTCACACTTTATTGCTAACATCTTCACACTTTATTGCTAACATCTTCACACTTTATTGCTAACATCTTCACACTTTATTTCTAACATCTTCACACTTTATTGCTAACATCTTCACACTTTATTTCTAACATCTTCACACTTTATTGCTAACATCTTCACACTTTATTGCTAACATCTTCACACTTTATTGCTAACATCTTCACACTTTATTTCTAACATCTTCACACTTTATTCTAACATCTTCACACTTTATTCTAACATCTTCACACTTTATTTCTAACATCTTCACACTTTATTCTAACATCTTCACACTTTATTTCTAACATCTTCACACTTTATTTCTAACATCTTCACACTTTATTCTAACATCTTCACACTTTATTGCTAACATCTTCACACTTTATTCTAACATCTTCACACTTTATTTCTAACATCTTCACACTTTATTTCTAACATCTTCACACTTTATTCTAACATCTTCACACTTTATTCTAACATCTTCACACTTTATTGCTAACATCTTCACACTTTATTGCTAACATCTTCACACTTTATTTCTAACATCTTCACACTTTATTTCTAACATCTTCACACTTTATTCTAACATCTTCACACTTTATTTCTAACATCTTCACACTTTATTCTAACATCTTCACACTTTATTCTAACATCTTCACACTTTATTGCTAACATCTTCTTCACTATTAAAGTCCCAGATTGTTATTTTACTGTAAGACTTTTATTGTGAAGGAACTCGGCTGATATCAGCAGTCGTAACTCTACAGATGTCTGGAAATATGATCCAGCATGCAGGAGAGAAAAGTGGCTTCTTTCCTTCTTCATAAAACACAGCGAAAGTTCACTTCCAGTTTGTGATTTTCAAAGTAAAAGCCCTGTTAGGTGTTTCTGTGCAGAAATGTACCCCTTTCATACACAATGCTTTTATATTCTGAATCTTCTGCTCAGTTTGGCCGTTCATTAAGTCAAGTAATGCCTGTTAAGATGTTTTTGACTGAAATAGCTTTGATTTCAGTAAATATGACCTCCTAATGCTGCAAATTCAATGAATGACCATTTTCAGTTCTTTACAACCTTAAAATCTTTTAAACTCTGTTTTGCATAATAATGTGGAACAGTGCATTTTGAGGTTTTCATTTTAAAAAAATATTAGTTATCAGTATGAAGTTTGTTCAGAAACATCTAAGTTATGCCCTAACGGCTGATGACTTGAAAAATATTCTGTCATTTGCATTAATATTTAGGAAAATAAGAGAAAAATGTCATTTGCTTAATAATGTGGAAAGCGGTGTAAGGTATCATGTCCACCAGCATGACAGGAAGCTGTGATCCCTTTATTTTTTAAAGAAATCCCAAATGTTTCGTTTTTTAGTTGCAGGCAGTAAGTGAACATCCGTGTCAAACATCTGCAGACGGTCCTGAGGAGGGAATCTGGGTCATGTAGGCAGAGGTCTGGATAACAGCTGTGATGGAGACATGAGCGGACGGGCTGATGCTCCAGCTGATGACATGTGCTGTCACTGGACTGATGAGCAAGCAGACCCCGTCGTCTGTCACAGCATCATGTCAGCATCATGTCCATCAGAGGCCGAGCCGAGGACGGTCTGTAAGGTAGTCTGAAAGTCCACAGCGACGGCAGCGACAGTGTAAGAGAGCAAACTGACGGAGATGATCCCAGCCACTGTTTGACTGTTTCAGTATAAAAGTCTGCTCTTCTACAGCACGGTAGAACCCTCCCTCAGTTCTGATGGTCACAGGAGGAGGTTGACCACCTTTCTTATTGATCCTGTTTGTTTGTGATCAGTCAGCTAGGAAATGTTATAAAAATATCCAAAAGTTTCTCTGAGCTTCTCCATGTCTGCCTGATCCATCAGGTTTGTAGGTTCTCTGCTGGCTCACTGCTCTCATGGCGGGTCTCATGCAAGACCCCGACACTGACTGAAGCATGATGACCTGGTAAAAGGTCACATTTCAAATACAGGGACAAGCTACCGCAGTTACATTCTTATTTAAATGAGTTTTTATCCTCTGTTCAGAGATTTTTACTTATCAAAATGTGTAATTCTTCTAAAACAACATGTATTAATTTGACTGAAATCAATTTAACAGATGAAGGATAAACTTCCGACTCTGTCTGTGGCTTTATTTAAGCCCTACTGAATCTCTGTCTGTTTCAGTAATTCTCAGACAGTTAAAGAAAGCAGTTTCCATTAAATTATTTCATGTATGCTACAGAATGATGATAAACAGTGTTGTTCCAGCTGTGGCACTGATGCTGTTCCATGATAACCCTCTGGTATTTTAAACGCCCACTGTGAAAAACATTTATTTAAAACGTTTTATAACATATCTTCCCAAATTTTTTATCAGCCTCAGTCCTTTCCAAAACTGCCAAACATTTGAATAAATATCTAAATTATTTAGAGACTTTAACCTGTTAAATGCCAGTTTGAAAACAAGCATCCACTGCAATTTTCATGACAAAATAATTGAAAAATATATTTTTAGAGGAAAATAATTGTCAAGTGGCAGACTTTTTTTTTCTGGATATGCCAAAGATTAGCAGCAAATATGACTTTAATACATTAATAGTGTCTGAAAACCGTTAGATTTAAAATTTACTGCCACACTAAGACATCTGTGGATAAAATTGTCTTCCAAAAACTAAACTAAAATAATAATAATAATAATAATAATTAGCATTGAAATAAGTTTCATCATCTTTGACACCTCCAAGACTATAATAAAACATGACCCCACCCCTCCCATCATGTAAATTATACAAAATAACTCTTTTCTGCTTGTGATTTTCAAATTAAGATTTAAAGGGTTAAAATCCTGACAATAACTGAATATTTGGAAACTTTGATCATGGCTGAAGTTTATAAAAACATGTTAAAGGAGTGGGAAGAACATGTTGTTATATTGTTTTTTCAATGAATGTTTTTCATAGTGGATATTTTTGTCCTGAGTGGCTTATTAACTCATGGAGTGCCAGCCCTTTTATAAAATGGAAAGTGCCTTGTGCCAGCGTTTTTGGCCATTTTAAGGCATTTTTCAAGACCCACAGAATATTTTGTGACTGACTCTGAAAACACCAAATAGCTCAAATGAAAGAACAAACTCTCTATTTCATCATGGAAAAAAAAACATTTGTCTGCAGCTTGTTCCGTTCTTGATTTATCTGAAGTTGAATAGAGGCTAGTTTCACCAAAAAGACCACTTTTTTCTAGAAAGCTGAGAAAAATGCATTTTTTGAAAGAGAGTCTGTCAAGCAAAACAGTGATTTGAATGTTATAATTTTCCTTCAGTGACCCCTGATACGCCCATGCCCTCTCCTGCTTGCGTGTCCCCTGGCACTGCCTGTAAATTATAGAAGTAATATAATCTATAATCTGTTATATAGATTATATATAATCTATAATATAGATTTTTTTTGTTCTTACCTTATTTTCTGCCAACAGACGGTGTTGTAGAACTGCATGGGGCTCTTCTCTCAAGTCTGCTTCTGAAATCACAGGAGCATGAGTGATGGTTTTATTCGATAAATTTGTCTGAATAATCAGTGGGTTTCTAACATTAACTTACCTCCATCGCTCTGGGACGGAGAAGAAGACCCGCTCCGCTCACTCGGCAGCCATTCCTCAGAGTCTGGGTCGGAAAAGTCCGTCTCTGAAGTGTCGTCGCTGTATCCATCCAGCTGGATAGTGGATGCCTTTTCTCTCTGACACACAGGGGAGACCTAGCGGCATTCTTTAGCCTCTTGGCGGCCGAGGCAGATGAATGAACGCGCTGATCGCTTGATTTGCTGTCGGTTTCAGTGGGTAACCGATTTCTCACGCAAAAGTTTAAAGTTTCTTCCAGCGTCCGCTGGTGAAACTGGCTACTTGATCCCTCAGTTTTTTGGGGGGCATTTCGTGCCGATACTGAATACTTTAGAACTTTAGCTTAGATAACCCCCATCCCAGCGTCTCCACTTCCTGCTCTGATCTCAGTGGCTTTGATCTACCGTCTCTTCTGTTTTACGACTACATATCCCAGAAGCCCCAAAATTACTCACAGGGATCACAAGAGCACCCCCTAGTGCCAGCTGCCGAAAAAAACACTGACATATATTTATGTCAATGGCGTTCAATAAGTTAAGGTGCAAAAAAGCACGCAGTTAAGTATGGACAGTAAACTACTTCTTCTCATTTGAGACCAGAATAAAAACTCTGAGACTGAAGTAACTTTGATTTATTTTTACCTGATTGAATCCTTTATAAACTTTGCCTCAGTGAAAGAATAAAGACACAGACTGCGCTGAGTTTATGAGGATAACTCTGAATCTCTGAGTATTACATTCCTAACAGTCAGATTCAAAGATGACATTTTTCATAGTTCAACCTTCAGTTCAGGACAGAGTTAAAAAAATTCTGCTGTGGGTGCTGAGGGATGATTGCTAACGGCTGCTGCACACCTAACCAGGCTGAAATAACCAACATTCAGTCACAGTTTCACTGTAAAGCACAGAAGAGACGTTGATAGGGAAGAAGTTTAGTGGAAGTAGCCTGGCAGTGCTCTCTGATTGGTGAGTCAGAGGACCAATCAGAGAGCAAACAAAGGGTCAGCGGAGCTGGTCATGCTTTTGACGTTTCTGGACCCAAACTAGGGAAGATTAAATCTGAGCACACGTCACCTGAACCATCACCTACGACTGAGACTCAAAGAAGAGGAGCGGTTGTGATGAAGGTGAACGCTGGACAGTCTTTCACTTTTAAACAGCACATTGAATTATTCTGAGCGTTCACATCCTGGCCGTGTTTGCCGTCAGTGAGCCGGACTCATTCAGCTCCTGCATGTTTCATCGTGGTTCTCTCTCGTGTTAAAGCCGTCATGTGTTTATGATAATGGTGAGAGATTTCTGTGCATGCAGGGCCGCTGTTTCTGTAACCATGCAGCAAATGGAGGTCTGTTAAATTGTTGATGATAAACAGATCCACAGGCTCATCCCCTGGATGCATTTATGAAAGTAGGACAGCGGTGGTCCCGAGCATCCCCCATGACTGGAGCTGAAGTCTCACCCTTTTTTTGACCCCTTCTCTCTGTGTCTTACAGGCCAGCCCTGCTCCCATCATCGTCAACACAGACACGCTGGAGTCGGTTCCTTATGTGAGTCTAGATTTTCTCTTTTAATGCACGTCTGAGTCATTTTCATGGACAGCCATTCCTCCTGCCAGAGAGGAAGTTTAAAACATACTGTACTGATTTTTAACAAACACTTTAAAGAGCAAGCAGGTCCGCTAGTTAGGGAGTAAGTTTAGTTTAGCTTAATAAATCCAGTTTTGTTTAATCTGCATTTGTCCTTAAGCTTTTCCAGTTTCAGTGATGACACAGTAAATGTTTTGATTGTGAGCTGAGAAAACCCTGGAGTCCAAAGACTCTGCTGCTGAAACGGAGAGGGACCCAACTGCAGTCAAGATGGCCGACATGGGCGTCGCTATACATCCAATCCATGCCGGAAGTCACTAACGGAAGTTTCGTCTTCATGTGGGACTCAGCTGCCAGTGTTTGTCAGTCTTTTTCGCGCCTAACCCTTGGTGCTGGATCTCAAATATATCACCTTCCCCACTGCCTTACCCTGAACCTAACCACTCGGGTTTTAATGCCTAAGCCTGACCTTAGACGTACGGACTTCTGGTTGAGACTTCCAGTATGGATTGGATGTATGTCGGCCATCTTGTCTGCATCAAGGTACTCTTGCTGAAACTCGGTGCAGCTGATCTCTAAGAGGGGAAAAAGTGTGTGATTTACTTTTTAGCTGCTTGCTGCAAACTGTGCTTCAGTCCAGTGTCCATTAAAACTTTATCCGTATTTCAGTGAGGTTCTAAAGACTAGCCTGCTTCATTGTCATATATTCTGGATTAATCTCATTCAGAGTGAAATGTTTCTAGACTTTTATTTCAATGTCGCTGATTACAGCTCACAAAAATAAAAAAAAATCTCTACTTCTAAATATTAGAATATCATGGAATAATGGAAGCATGAAGGGCTCTAAAATCTCCCGGTAGACGGCTGACAATGTGGACTCTGGACTTGATAAAGACTGGTGGACCAACCGCAGCAGACATGGACCCCAAACCATCACTGACTTTGGAGACTGGAAACACTGGACTTAAAAACCTGAAGGATTCTGGACCTCCCTGATCTTCCTTCAGACTCTGGGACCTGGATTTTCAAATGAAATGCTAACCACTGGACCACTGAGACCACAACAGTCCAGGTCTTTTTCTCCTTAGCTCAGGTGAGACTCTGATGATGTCTGTGGTTCAGGATTTGCTCCACACTAAGAACAGAACACTTGTAGTCCATCTCCTGGACCGGTCTGTACTCCAGTCTCAGTCCAGTCCTCGTGAAGCTCCTCTAAGTTCTTGAATCTGCTTTGTTTGACAGTCCTCTGAAGGCTGAGCTTACCACACTTTCTCTTCAGCTCTGATCCGGCCTCTGAGAACAGCCTGCTCTCTCAGGACTGACCTTCCGTGGCTCAGCCTCCTCATGGAGGATGTCAGTGATCGTCCTCTGGACATTCGTGCAGTCAGCAGTCTTCCCCATGGTTGTGGTTGTGTGAACTGGACCAGAATGAGAGGATGAAGGCTCAGGAAATCTTTGATTATTGGACTTTTCCACAATTATTCAAATATTTCAGATAGTGGGTTTTGATTTTTGAGAGCCATACCATCATCAGGATTTAGACAAAAAAGTCATGAAATTTTAAAAAACTCTATGGGATGAATCTAGAATATATGGAAGTCTGACTTTCTGAAGTGAATTCTGGGAATTTTTTAAGACACACCTGTATATGCGCTTTAATAAAAAGATGATGCACAATCTTTTAAAATCATGGCTTTAATTTCTTTTTACATTTCAAATAAAAATAATAATAATGTTGTTGGTCCATAATCCTCCACAATCACCACTTTTAATGACGTTTTTTAAACAGTATTCCTTTTCAAAAATTAATGATTAAATAAAATCGATAATAAAGTTTGAACACCAAATGGTCAGCGTCAGCCTCAGCAGTTATTCTTATTAAACTGGTAGATTTTTGATTTTTCACTGAAACCAGCTGAAATAGAGCTACACGGTTTTGGACTGGAGCTGCTCACAGGTTACAGGGTTTATTCTTCTGCCCCTTCCCTCAGTTTTTCCTGTAATTTACTGCTCTGGTCCAAAATGTTGGGACAAAAACCCATTTGTCTCTGTAATCAGAGCTTTTAACACCGTTAGCCGTCTTTAAAGGCTCTCAGCGCTCTCATCCTCTCCTCACTGAAGCTCATCATAAATCTGTCATCTTTATATTCTGTTTTATGAGTGAAGAAAACATGGGAACAACATATTCACCATTACAAAAACATGTGCAACACATGAATGTCCAAAAACCTGCTTATTGTTGATGATGGTATGTTCTGCAGATGAAGGGTCACCTGGCTCAGTCCTGTGGACTGGACTGAGTTTAAAACCAGTGGAAGCTAATTTACCAGCATCTTTTAGAGTTACTAACTCATACAGTCTGTCTACATTTACTGTGTGTTTACGTTTGGTTTAGCATAGACAGATTTTGGCCCGACAGCATTGTCGCAGCTCATCATCAAACATCGGTCCGATCATGAATGTCAGAAACAACAACCAGTCTTGTAGTGTGACATAATGAACCACGTGTCCATGACCACGATTCAACAAGACCAGCATGTCAGAGTCATCTTACATCGTCGTCTAGTTTGATGCCCTGACCTGACCTTAACGTGGATCCTGACGCCTACCAACAGGAGAGCATTGCTCCTTATCTTTGCATTATCATTCACCAGAGCCCCTCCTTTAACCCCTCCAGGGAACTACTGCGTACTCTTTGTTTTATTTTCTTTATGTTATCATATTCATGCCTTGATCTCTATCTGAAGGAGAGCCGGTCTAATACAGCCATAATTATGTCTTGTTTGTTGTCTACTTTAAGCAACAGTCACATAAAGCGCTGCTGTTGAAGAGTGATTGACACTCGTTGTCCCGCCCCCCCCCAACGACCTGTGAGCATGCACACAGTCGCTGGGACAGTGGTGACGTCAGCATACGATGAGCGGTCTGGATCACAGTGGTAGTGTGGCCAGGCTGTTGGCCAAACAGTCTCATTGCATAGTTTGACATGAAGCCAAAAGAAAGACTGTCTAGTCTGAGCCAGCCTTTAGTTGGTCCAACACCTCAGGAGGCTGGACAGTAAACTCTGGTGCCTACAAGCTGCTTTCACTGCCTAGAATTAACACACACTATGACTGTATGACGGTCCAATCAGCAGCAAACAGTGAAATTCATTCATTATTTACTCTCTGCTCTAAAAAAGACAATCTACCAGCAAAATAAAAAGATATTTTTAAAAGGCACCAAACTTATCAGCATTGATCAAACAGCTTTAGGACTTTATTTCTGTTTTATATCAGCAGTGAAATGGCTCTGAAGAGTAATAATACACTAAGATAAAATAATGTAGGATATATATGCAAAGAAAAGTTAGATGAAAAGGATTATCACTGTTGCATGAATCTGCTCTGTGAGAATAATAATCCCTCTAGACAGTCTAATTTAGAGTGATTCAATTCTTTTATTTATGTGGATGTACAAATTGTATTGAAGTTTCTCCGTTGCTCCATAGACTGTCTTTAATATAATAAAACTGAATAAATAGTCACATATGTGAATAATAATCTGAAGATACTTTTTATTGAATATTAAATGAGAACAGGAGATTTCAGCCTCAGCCAGAGAGTTTCTGTTCTCTCAGCCTGACAAACTTAAATCCCTCTAACCAGACCATGGACCATACAGTAAATCCAGAATCATATTTACATCAAATAAACTCACTGCTTTATAGTTAAGTCTCCCAGTCTTCATTCTACAATAACATTAAACTCTGATAATGTTTAATCCTTCTCAGAAATAACAGCCTATAGAGGATATGACATGCAGCGTCTCATATCCTGCTGTGCTATTCCTGTATGAATGCATAATGACGGAAGTTCTGGCTGCTAATTAATCATCGTAGAGACAGGATGAGACTGACTCCTCTGTAGCCTCCATGTTTCAGAAATAGCTAATGTTGATTACCCATCACCTTAAATTGTTTCCCTGGAGGTGAGGCCTATTTAGCATAACAACAAGAAGAAAACACCTGTAAAGTGTTCAGTCTGGCCTTTTTATGTAGGCAAACCTTCACTTATTTATGGACATTGTTGAATGAAAGTATCCTGTAGAAGTGGAGTTTATTTTCAACATGCAGCATTGTTTAAAGGTCTACTAAAAGGAATGACTGATCTACAGTGTTCTTTTCTGTTTCCCTGACCTACTGGTTCTTTTTTCTCTTTCCACAGGTCAACGGCACAGAAATTGAATACGAGTTTGAGGAAATCACCCTAGAGCGAGTGAGTATCTCAGAATTCATTCACAGCTTCATTCAGTCTCAGTAAAGCCTTGAGAAAATGACTTGGCATTATTTTTGCAGCACATGATTTATGGAGATGTGAGTTAAACTTCTAAATAATGAAGGATCAGTTAAAGAGTAATGGTTAAGCAGTGCATGTATAAAAATTTCTCAATAGGCTCTATGAGCTCGATAAGAAACACTGACCACCAAAGAGCATAACATGGATACTTACAGTCTTAGAGTGAAGGCTATTAAGTTGGAAAAGGTATAGGTTAAGGTATAGGTGTAGGTATAGCTAAGGTATAGAAAAGGCACTAACAGGCAAAGAATGGATACTAACAGGAGTATGATAGATACTAACTAGCTAAGAATGGAAACTAACAGGTGTAGGATGGATACTAACAGGCTTAGAATAGATACTAACAGTTGTAGAATGGACACAAAAAGGTGTAGGATGGATACTTACAGGTGTAGGATGGATACTAACAGGTGAAGGATGGATACAAACAGGTGTAGGATGGATACTAACAGTCTAAGAATGGATTCTTACAGGTGTAGGATGGATACTAACAGGTGAAGGATGGATACTTACAGGTGTAGAATGGATACTAACAGGTGTAGAATGGATACTAACAGGTGTAGGATGGATACTAACAGGTGTAGAATGGATACTAACAGGTGTAGAATGAATACTAACAGGTGTAGGATGGATATTAACAGGCTAAGAATTGATACTAACAGGTGTAGGATAAAGAATAACAGGTGTAGATTGGATACTAACAGGTGTGGAATGGATACTAACAGGTGTAGAATGGATACTAACAGGTGTAGAATGGATACTAACAGGTGTAGGATGGATATTAACAGGCTAAGAATGGATACTAACAGGTGTAGGATAAAGAATAACAGGTGTAGATTGGATACTAACAGGTGTGGAATGGATACTGACAGGTGTAGAATGAATACTAACAGGTGTAGGATGAATACTAAGAGATGTAGAGTGGATACTAACAGGCTAAGAATGGATACTAACACATGTAGAATGGATACTAACAGGTGTAGGATGGATACTAACAGGTGTAGGATGGATACTAACAGGTGTAGATTGGATACTAACAGGCGTAGAATGGATACTGACAGGTGTAGAAGGGATACTAACAGGTGTAGAATGGATACTAACAGGCTAAGAATGGATACTAACAGGTGTAGATTGGATACTAACAGGTGTGGGATGGATACTAACAGGTGTAGAATGGATACTAACAGGTGGAGAATGGATACTAACAGGTGTAGGATGGATACTAACAGGTTTAGAATGGATACTAACAGGTGTAGAATGGTAACTAACAGGTCTAGATTGGATACTAACAGGTGCAGAATGGATACTGACAGGTGTAGAATGAATACTAACAGGTGTAGAGTGGATACTAACAGGCTAAGAATGGATACTAACAGACTAAGAATTGATACTAACAGGTGTAGGATGAATACTAAAAGGTGTAGAATAGATACTTACAGGTGCAGAATGGATACTAACAGGTGTAGAATGGATACTACCAGGTGTAGAATGGATACTATTTTGTGTAGAATGGATACTAATAGGTGTTGGATGGATACTGACAGGTGTAGAACAGGTACTAACAGGCTAAGAATGGATACTAACAGGCTAAGAATTGATACTAACAGGTGTAGAATGGATACCAACAGGTGTAGGATGGAAACTTACAGGTGTAGAACAGATACTAACAGGTGTAGAATGGATACTAACAGGTGTAGGATGAATACTAACAGGTGTAGAATGGATACTAACAGGCATAGAATTGATACTAACAGGTGTAAAATGGATACTAACAGGTGTAGAATGGATACTAACAGGTGTAGAATGAATACTTACAGGTGTAGGATGGATACGAACCGGTGTAGAATGGATACTAACAGGTGTAGAATGGATACTAACAGGTGTAGAATGGATACTTACAGGCTATGAATGGATACTAACATGCTATGAATGGATACTAACAGGTGTAGAATGGATACTAACAGGTGTAGAATGGATACTAACAGGTGTAGAATGGATACTAACAGGTGTAGAATGGATACTTACAGGCTATGAATGGATACTAACATGCTATGAATGAATACTAACAGGTGTAGAATGGATACTAAGAGGTGTAGAATGGATACTAACATGCTATGAATTGATACTAACAGGTGTAGAATGGATACTAACATGCTATGAATTGATACTAACAGGTGTAGAATGGATACTAACAGGTGTAGAGTGGATACTAACAGGTGTATTATGGATACTAACAGGCTATGAATGGATACTTACATGCTATGAATGGATACTAACAGGTGCAGAATGAATACTAACAGGTGTAGAATGAATACTAACAGGTGTAGAATGGATACTAACAGGTGTAGAATGGATACTAACAGGTGTAGAATGGATACTAACATGCTATGAATGGATACTAACAGGTGTAGAATGGATACTAACAGGTGTAGAATGGATACTAACAGGTGTAGAATGGATACTAACAGGTGTAGAATGAATACTAACAGGTGTAGAATGAATACTAACAGGTGTAGAATGGATACTAACAGGCTATGAATGGATACTAACAGGTGTAGAATGAATACTAACAGGTGTAGAATGGATACTAACAGGCTATGAATGGATACTAACAGGTGTAGAATGGATACTAACAGGCTATGAATGGATACTAACAGGCTATGAATGGATACTAACAGGTGTAGAATGGATACTAACAGGTGTAGAATGAATACTAACAGGTGTAGAATGAATACTAACAGGTGTAGAATGGATACTAACAGGCTATGAATGGATACTAACAGGTGTAGAATGGATACTAACAGGCTATGAATGAATACTAACAGGTGTAGAATGGATACTAACAGGCTATGAATGGATACTAACAGGTGTAGAATGGATATTAACAGGTGTAGAACGGATACCAACAGGCTATGAATGGATTCTAACAGGTGTGTGCATACAGGCTTATTTTAAAGGCAGTTTAATGTTGGCAAGTAGAATCTGTACAGAATACTCGAAGGTAGTTCGATGCTCCTGCTGAGTCTTTTCAAAAAGACTGTAAGTCTCAGAGAAGTGAGGAGCTGAACTTTTCTCCTTCCTTAGAGGAAGTGAGACCCTGCAGGGGAGTAGATTTTTGTAATCAAGAGAAGCTGCGCTTACTCTCAGCTAACAATGTCATCAAAACTTGACTCTCATTATGTACATGAACACTGGGGGTTTTCTCTTTACTGCTGACACAGTGGAGCCTCTGAAAGACATTCCTTTAATCCTGCTATCATATAAAGGAGAGGCTTTGTGACCTGAATGTGCTGCAGAAATCCAGTCATTATGTAAAGGAGACCAGAAGATACCCCTGAGCATTAGACCAAAGCATGGACTCCAAAAAGACACTCTGTTAAACATTCATCTCAGTGTCAGAGGCACTCAAACTCTGACATCTTTAGATGTCCTCTTCATATTCTTTATTGTCACAGAAACCTGTGAACTTACAGCAACCAATCACTGTCAGCTTTATTAACTGAGCCTTCACTGCAGCTGTTGACAGTTTCTGAACTTCCGGACAAATACATGAAAATACATTTAGTCATTCCCATGTTTTACATCCAGAGTATTGTCTCAAGCTTCTTTATAGCAGCAGATAGGGCGGTGGTCTGGACTGGGATTTCTCATGCATTTTTGCTCTGGTACTCTGAGAGTATAATGGTATTTATGTTCTAGTTTTTTATTCATTGATTCTCCGTGTGTATATAAACCGTTTCATGTGTAATCTGTGTGTTGTTGAATGTTGTTCATGGCTGAAGCACGAGGGAAAAGTTACTAAGACAGTCCTGATTCAGAATACCAGGATGTTATCAAGGACTGAAACCGATCTGTCCAATAACAGCTTTTAGTGTTTTAGCCAGGGTACACTCTCAGAGAAGAGGCTAAATCCTGCAGCTTCCAGACTGTGTAAAATGAAGTTGATGTGTTGACATTTACATCACAATGTAAAGACCAAACTCTGCCTGCAGTCTCCCTCTTCTCTCTGATTATCTTTCCATTGCTGCAGGGTAACTCAGGATTAGGCTTCAGCATTGCTGGAGGGACAGATAACCCACATATTGGTGATGACCCGGGCATCTTCATCACCAAGATCATCCCTGGAGGAGCTGCAGCAGAGGATGGACGCCTCAGGTCAGTCACTCTGGTGTTTTCTAATGAGAAGTAGCATGACTTAAAGATCATCTTCACCTTTTACTTGAGTTGAAACTGTATTTTTCACTCCTACCACTATAATAATCTACAAGCAGGCAGGAAAAGGTAAGAAGATAGATATCCTACATCCCGTTCCAAATTATTATGCAAATGACAGTTAGCATAATTTTAAGTCATCACCCATTAGAGCATAATTCAAATTTTATGAACAAAACTCCAAATGATAACTTAAAAAAATAAAAAATAAAAACCTCAAATTGCACTGTTCCAAATGATTAAGAACAACAGAGATTCGGAACATTTTTAAAGAACAGAAAATGCTCATTCGTTGAATTTGCAGCATTAGAAGGTCATATTTACTGAAATCAAAGCTATTTCAATCAGAAACATCTTAACAGGCCAAGTTCCATGTTAACATAGGAGCCCTTCTCTGATATCACCTTCACTATTCTTGCATCCATTGAACTTGTGAGTTTTTGGAGAGTTTCTGCTTGAATTTCTTTGCAGGATGTCAGAATATCCTCCCAGAGCTGCTGTTTTGATGTGAACTGCCTCCCACCCTCATAGATTTTTAGCTTGAGGATGCTCCAAAGGTTCTCAGTAGGGTTAAAGGTCAGGGGAGGATGGGGGCCACACCATGAGTTTCTCTCCTTTTATGCCCATAGCAGCCAATGACACAGAGGGATTCTTTGCAGCATGATATGGTTCATTGTCATGCATGAAGAAAATTGTGCTACAGAAGGCACGGTTCTTCTTTTTGTGCCATGGAAGAAAGTGGTCAGTCAGAAACTATATACTTTGCCGAGGCCATTTTCACACCTTCAGGGACCCTAAAGGGGCCTACCAGCTCTCTCCCCATAAAAACATGACTCCACCACCTCCTCGCTGATGTCGCAGCCTTTTTTTGGACATGGTGGCCATCCACCAACCATCCACTACTCCATCCATGGTTGCATGGGACTCATCAGTAAAACAAGACTGTTGGAAAGTTAGTCTTCATGGATTTTAGCAAAAAAGAGCTCAGAAAGGAGCAGCGACTGGTCCTGCTGCCAGAGTTACATAGTACTGAATGCAGTTATCAGGGCGCTCTGTGGAAACAGGGTGGATGATGTTCTTCCTGTTTAAATTTATAGCACTGTTAGATCAACTCTGAAACTACTGTTTTAGGATGAAAAGGTGCGTACTGCTGCTTTTAAAACAAAAACTGTTCTGGAGTAAACGGCTGCCATTTTGTCTCTGAAAGATTAGCTTGTGTGTGATTGTGCTATGCTGGGTCCCAGCTGTTTCCCATGAGCACCCTCAGGAGAGCTGTGCCCTTGACTGTTGGGGCATGGATGGTTTGTCAACACCTCAGGGGGATTCTAACTCATTTCAGTTTTACACCCTGGTGTTCGCTCCCTCATCTAAGCCATTCACAGGTCTAAGCTCACACAAACATGACATACCCCATAATAAACACTCCACTGTTCAGAATGGAAAGCTTTCTCTATTAACAGTAGCACACGGACATCCACATAATAAGAGCAGAACCCCTCTGATGGATCTCTGCTCTGATAAAAACCCTCAGACTAAACCTTTTTCCCTGGGTGGATGCTCTACATCAGCCAACACTCTCCCTCATCTTTAATGTGCTCTCTGAAGAGAGAAACAGCCTGGTAATTAAACATTACAGTTAATCACCATCATTTATTCATACTCTGCCTCCTTCAGAGTGAATGACTGCATCCTGCGGGTGAATGATGCAGACGTGTCTGAAGTCTCCCACAGTAAGGCCGTGGAAGCCCTGAAGGTTGCCGGTTCTATAGTCCGGCTGTATGTGAGGCGCCGCAGACCGATGCTGGAGACCATCATCGAGATCAAACTTATCAAAGGACCAAAAGGTGGGGCGATTACACTCAAAGACAGTCACAGCTTTAATGTTTCACTGGCTCCTGACTTTTCTGCTCTGTGAATATCTTAACTGGTCGTCTTAAGTGGTCGGACTTATCTGTTTACATTTAGCAGTGATACTCAACGTGTGGCTCTTTTGTGATTATTTGTGGCTCTTTTACGTCTTCATTTTAAATATTTTTCCCCCAGAAACCCTTGAAAAAGAGAAACTTTTTTGCCCTTTTTTACCATTTTTTGCCCCTTTCGCCCATTAAAGCTACCTTTTGTCATCAAATACCACATTTTTCCTACTTTTTGCACTTTTGCCACTTCTTTTTGCCGCTTTTGCCACTTCTTTTTGCCGCTTTTTCCCCATATTTCTCACTTATAGCCCATTTAAGCTACCTTTTCCATTAAATACCACTTGTTTCCTTTTCCCCCCTTTTTTGTCTCTTATTTTTGCCAATTTTTTTCCCATTTTTGCCCTTTTTCACCATTTTTTGACACACTTTGCCCTTTTAAGCTGCCTTTTGCCATTAAATACTACTAGTCTCTCATTTTTTGCCCATTTTTGCCACTTCTTTAAGACACTTTTATCCCATTTCTGCCCTTTTCACCACCTTTCACCCATTTCAGCTACCTTTTGCTACTAAATACCAATTGTTCCCTATTTTTTTGCCCATTTTTGCCACTCTTGACTGCTTTTTGCCTATTTTAGTCACTTTTCACTCTTGTTTTACCGTGTTTTTGCCACTTTTGGATCATTTTTTGCCATCTGTAACTCATTATTTTGTAACTTCTCACCCATTTTTGCTACTTTCTGACTTTTTTCCGCTTCTCTCCCCCTTTTTGCCCCTTTTCATCAATTTTCGCTGATTTTTGACCATTTTTGTAATCTTTAACTTATTTTTATTGCTACTACAAGCTGTTTTTGCCACTTTTAACCACTTAGATTGTGGCTCTTGCAAAGGAATTTTTCAACAGTTTGGCTCTTTGATAGAGCAGGGTTGAGTAACACTGTTTTAGAGCCTTACAGGTCACATATTATACAAAATATACTTTTTCAAGGCTGTGAGGCCTTGAATTCCCAAATCAAGGCCACCAAGAGGGAATTCAGCAGATTATGTAGAGGCAAAACAGGAAAAGGAACTGGAAATGACTAACCCCTCTGAGGAATGGACTAGTATAATCCCCACTACAGCCTCTCAAACATGGAGATATTTTTCATGGATGAGCTGTATCAGATATTTATAATACAAAAATAAAAATCCAGACTATCCAGAGCTCAGTCCAAATCCTGGAGAGGATGTGGTCACTGTAGACTGTGCACATGTTTTCTAGCACTGCCCTGTTCCTAAACCTTTAGGAGGATATCTACTGTACAGTTAGAAAGGTCCTGTGCTATGATACTGAATCGTCCTGCTTTTGTTGCGGTCAGTCATCACAAACTCTCAGGGAAATAAAACAGGAAGTGATAGGAAGGATTCATACACTGCAGGGTGGTGGTTTTAGAAAAAACAGAAATGAAGACATTTTTCTGGTTTCTATCAGGTTTGGATACATGTGCTGTTAATCTGTTAACCCAGAAACTAACCAGCTTCTTTGGTTCAAACGCAGGGCTTGGCTTCAGCATCGCAGGTGGAGTGGGGAACCAGCACATCCCAGGTGACAACAGCATTTATGTCACCAAAATCATCGACGGCGGGGCGGCACAAAAGGACGGGCGGCTACACATCGGAGACCGGTTGTTAATGGTGAGTAAACGTGTTTAAAAAAGCAGAGTTATATTTAAACTTCATTATCTGATATATTTCTCATGTTACTACATAAAAGAACACAGCTCAGGTTTAATGAAACTCAGTTAAAGTGGTGATATATAATGGTAACTCATAGGGCCTTTTCACACCTAACCTGTGTAGTTCAATGAAATAAAGAGCCGTTTAGCAGGTCAGCGTGGTTTGTTTGAGCTGGTGTTAAAGCCGTTAATCAAACACTGGTTCAGACCAAACAACCACACTGAGACTGTTTGGATCTGGCTTCTTTCAGACTCTGGTGGTATCCAGCCTAACTCTAGGGAGAATTCAACTTTTTTTTTTTCTTAAATTAACCAGCTGTTACCTCCAGATAAATAAACGTCCATGCAGGCCCTCTATAGTCCTCCTAACTGAACATGCATTAAAGACCCCTAGTGCACCTGCGGGATCTTCAGTGTGGATGAGCAGGTCATGGTTCAGGAGGATTAATGTGGAGCTCCTCTTCAGCTGTCCTGTTGAGCGCCTTCAGTGACTCTTGTACATCAACATGTCATTTTTGAGCAGCTATTTTTGGTCTGAAATAAATAAAAACAAAATAAAAAGCTAGGAGCAGAGCCGACATTTATCCGTGTGGTTGTCTGTCCATTAAGAAATTGGAAAGTGTCTTTGGAGCAGAAATTCCCAAAGAAATTCAAATCACTAGAGAGCTTTTTCCTCACACATCACACATTTTAGTCCTGTGTGAACACAGACCAAACCTGAGGCAGCTATGATACAATGGAGTGAATGGATCTATGATTCAGACCAGAGCAAACAATGTGTAGTGATGGGAACAATTTTTGTCTTGAATCTTAAGATAGATGATGAGTATTTCATTTGTTCTTTGTCTTATAATTTCCATGTGTTGAAAACAGAATGAATGTCCACAGATGATTTTAACAGAGAAATATCATCCGTTTCTAAATTCTGTTTCTGTTGCACTGGAACTAAAACTAGATAACTAATCTCAGCAGTGACCTGATGAAAGCTAAAGACATATTTTTCGTCTCGTAACTAAAAAACAGAAATTATTTAAAGGCTTCTAATCTTTGTATTCAACCAATAGACAGCTATTCCTCATGATTTTATCATTAATTTACATAAAATCAAAAGCTTTATATTTAATATAGAGCATATGACTTTGATGAGCTCAATAATCATTTTCAAACTATTCAGTTGTCAGTCTGTTTGTGATGATTGCTAAGGTTTCCAGGATATCACACTGTGCCCAATCAGCACAATCAGCTAGAGCGCGTTTTTTCACTCTTCGTTTGATTCTGATGACATTTCAGCAAAGGCTCTACAGTCTTAAGCTACTCATACATCAGAAGACTTTGAAAAGATTTGGAAAAGACTCTTGGAAAACTATCAGCTCACACCTGCTCACATCTAGAGACAAGTTTTTAGAGTTTTAGTTACAGCCTAGTCTCAGACTGAGATTTTACAAAGACTGTGAATCTTGCAGGGTCACTATTTACAAGACTACTACTAGATTGTTTTAGCATTTTTTTCCCACCATGCAATTTTTTCGTCACTCTGTCGTGATATGTTGGACAATTCACATCGAACAGGCTGGGCTGATCTGCCCACAGCTCCACCAGCCGCTCCTCTTTCTGGACGGTCCATACTGGTCGGGACCTTCGACATTTCACTGTCGGTGTTTCTTGCTCGTCCACGCCGCTCTGCCCTTTTGTGGTTGTTTTGACCGGCAGGTTTCCTGCTTCCCGTTTTGTCAGAGCTCATCCATTGGTTGTTGATAGTGTTACATCACTGTGACTTGTGATTGAACGTGTTTGATTTGATCACAAGTCCAAGACCTGGAAAAGACTGATATAAAACAGCGCAGGTTACCACCTTAAACTTAACGATAGAGATGACGGGAGCGCGCTGTGACTCCAGTAAGTCTCCTAAAATTTACTAAAGACTTTTTAGTTTAGTCTGTGACTGTGAAAATCTTTTGGTGTAAGCCCAGCAATAGATGGGTTTGTATAAGCGTTTTAGAGAAAGCATGCTTTTTTTAAAGTAAAAACCATCATGTAGCTCTCCTCAAAGCTGTCAGACTTTACTGACTTAAATATTAAGCTGATGGAAACTCAACAACATTTTAGTCCAGTTTTAGTCAATAAAAAGTCCTTGGCTGTAGTAGCAGACCTGCCAGCTTGGATAGATAACATTGGGACATATCTAAGATGTTTTACACCGATGTTGAGGCAGACGTGATTAGGTTCTTTTTAGAACAAGTCCATTTCTTTGCCATTGTTTGACTTCAAAGTTTGATGAGCCGGCATGGCCACACCCTCTGAGATGAATACATGAGCCAAACACTTTGATGAAGGCCACTACTAGCATTTTTGCAAATATCATGCAGATCTGATGTGCCCCCTTGGAGAAGTTAATCCTAGATGGACTCCAGGAAATTGCTACTTCAGCCAATATTTTAGCAAAAATTCAAATTGGCTAACTTCCCGTTGATTTGGCGATATGAGTGCAAGAGGCTTTTTTGTAGGTCCTGACATGATATAACCTGACACGCCATCCATCTGGTAAACCTTCCATAGACGGTGCTTGGGAAAGGGCAGAGCCTTTGAAAAAGAACTCAGAGGGTGATTGGATGAATGTTCTGTCTGTCACATTTTTACAGGCCAGTCAGAGCAACAAAACACGTGACGTAGCCGCTACTCCATAGAGAGCTTCATAACGTGAACCATGGCTACTTTGAAAAGAAAACAACTCAATGCTGTTCTTTGTTCTTCTTTGAAGTAGAAATGTCATCAAGTTCTGATAAAACTGGCACTTTAGCAGCATCCACGCTAATCTCTACTGTCATAATTGCACCAGCCTCTCATTGCTGCTTGCTTATGTTACAACTCCGCTGCACCCGAAAGTACTGCCTCTTGTCACTGATTGGTCCTGTCACTTTCTAACCGGGCCCAAACGGTTCAGACGGGAGCAAGATGGATTAACCAGTGAGAAACATGGAAACGGGCGAATCCATCTGCTTTGCAAGGTTAGACACGATAAATACTGTATGTCTAAATTTCAAAATCATAGACCGAACGGGCTGTGGGGGCTGATTTTCTGAAATGTTTTAGGGAGCGCCACTGAGCAATTAAGCCACACCCAGCAACATTATTCACATCAATGAGCTTGTTTATCCAGTAAGAGTATTATTAACTAAGGCCGGCCACACACTGGACGATTTTAATCTGAAACCATTTTAAAACCGTGGAGACCACAGACTTCAGGACAATTTCCAAAGATTTTTCATCTTTAATCCTCTGAACGCACACACTAGACAACTCAGCCAGACTGTCAGATCACTGGAGACCACACACCTGCCCACTGCCTACGACCTCGCATGATCACGTGACTTCGGGAAAAAAAACATGGATGTCTGCCGATACCGTCTTGCTGTCTCTCTGCAACAAGCTGTCCTGGCATGTGCTACAGGTGCAGCAACAATCATAAAACAAGGGAAAGACTCAGGACGAAATCCTGGCTGGAATGAAGGTACCGTTGTGTTTATGGTTGTGAGCAGTGAAAGTACGTATAATTCGTCTGGTGACGCTACCCGGTCTGCTCGCTCTCACTGGTTGTTGTGGGTACTCCATCAGCGGCACTACAACCTAGAATCGTAAATATCAAACATGTTTGATATTTACGATTCAGGGTCTGGGAGGCTATGATGGGATTTGGAGCAGTAAATGAATCGTGTTAACACCACACACATGCAGACTACTCAGACAAACTGTCGTTTGCGACGAGGCTCCAGTCGGTATATGCCCCCACAATCATCGGGGGGGAGGCAAATCTTGCCGGCATAAAATCCTGTAGTGTGTGGCCGGCCTAAGTTCCATGGATGTTTAATCCTTTTTAAAAAACTACTTGCTGTTTCACGGTGAGCAAACATTTTTGGTTAAGTCATAGTCTTTCTATTAAAATTCCCTCTACTTTTTGTCACTTCGTGATGATTTCTCAACATTTTAGTCAGTTTTAGTCAGTCGTCCTTACATCTTAGTCTTAAGTTTAACTCACAGCATTTATTCTGCTTTGAACTAATTCAGTCAGCCTTATTATATCATAAAAATAAATGTTAAACACTCATATTAATGCACTATCAATACTTTTGTGAAAATACTGACATACGTTACACACATAGAGGAGAATTATCACGGATTTCAAATGTCCAACACTCCAGTTTTGACATTTTAACTGAGTTTCAGTCTCCTAGACAAAAACAAGACTGAATTTGGATTAGATTTTTGAAATCTGTTGTAGCTAGTCTTTGTCACGTCTTCCTCTTAGAAAAAGGTTTTTGACCAACATTTTTAGTAACAGTTTTAGTTGACATAATTAACACTGTTATATTGGAGCTGTGTGGCGACATAGTTTTATGTTTTTATTGTGATCCACAGATTGAAGTAGACACAGGATACGTGCGTCCTAATGAAAGGATAAGCACTCAGTAAAGAGACCACTGATCCTAATTTTTCACTTATGTGCTGCTCATAAATTACATAATCCACCACATGGTCTGTGGCTGCTGAGGGGACCCAGACAGCATCTCCACCCTCAGCAGACTCAGGCTCTGTACAGACAAGGTCCTGGTAGAACCCAACCTGGCGATGGTGGGAGGAGCTAGGAAGTTGACAGGGTGGTCAAGAGGGACTCCCTTCATTGTTATTTTATCCCACTGGTCCCTCAGAGAGGCTGCGGGACCCTCCATGCTACAGGAATATGGTATGAGGTCAGACTGAGTAGAGAGGACAGGTCTAAAGAGAGAGATCTGTGCCTGCAGGGATCCCTCCTGCAGGGATGTCAGACTGTTGGACCCATGTTTGATAAAGCCGACGTGTTTCAATAACAGCCACTGTGATTCAGACTGATTTTAGAAGAGAAAATGTGATTCCACCGCTGAGATCCCACTGTGAACACACACTAACCAGCAGAGTGTTAATCCGGTTATGTGCTTACAGCTGACAGTGTTCTTCTAGCATATTTAATCTCCATGATAAATTAGTGATCAGCCATTCTCTGGTGAACAGTGTGATGGTGAGAGAGGAGCAGCCTGCTGTCTCTACACTGTAACACAGGCTTTGTCCTGAGGAGGGCATCCCTCTTGCTTTAGCAGTGCTTAATGTAATTCTGTCCTACTGAACACCATCTGTCATAATCCAGTCTCCAGGAGGCAGGGAGCATGCTGCACTAATCTGAACTGAGCTGTAGGAAAACAAGAGGCGGCCTGTGGAGAGAACAAACAAGCTGTGTGTGTCTGTGTACCTGGACAGGTGAACAACTACAGTCTGGAGGAAGTGTCCCATGAAGAGGCTGTGGCCATTCTGAAGAACACGTCGGATGTGGTTTACCTGAAGGTGGGGAAGCCCACTAATGTCTACCTATCAGATCCCTATGGGCCTCCTGATATCACTCACTGTAAGTCCTCATCTCTCATGTTTGAGCCGATAGCTCGTGGTGTGTCGTTAGAAAAGTTCAGTCAGAGGGAGAATGTTGTTTCTAATGTTCAGGATCTAAAGATTGTCTTCTAGTGCTCTTATCTGAGGTCTGACAGAGCAGAGCTTTACCTCTGTCTGCCTGACAAAGACTCATGTTTACACCACTCCGATCTCTGCTCCTGTCTCCTCCTCCTCAGAAAACCCTCTCTCTCTTTTTAGTGACTAAGTGTGTCCACACCACAAACTTCTGTACTAAATACTGAACAGTCTATAAGTGCTCACAGTGTATCACCGCAGAACTACTCAAATGTGCTACTGGAGCACTAAAACTGTCCAATAGCACACTAGGCTCTATGCTCCCTGAATGAACACCATACTAAAGGAATGCATGTGACAGGCTGCACGAGTGTGTGCAGAGCGGCAGCAAGCACAAGCAGTCAGTGTCATCATTACTGCTGAAAAGTGCCGTCTTTTTAACAACACCACATCCTCTGCTGATAGAATCTGTTTAGAGAAATCTTTGGAGTCATAACATTGCGTTAATAAAGACATATGATGAAGCTGTGCTGTTAAAATAGTGATGATAATCTAAACCCCACTCCTTACACCTTTCTCAGATGTTAAAGTAAACTAAGACCTTAAATTTCAGCAAATCAACCAGACAGTTAAATACTATCTAAGGTGCCAGGCACTGAACAACACGTTCTGCTATATCGCTCTTCAGATGGTCCTGTGATGCATGATGAACGATAACAAAAGAAGTAGTAGAAGAAGAAAAAGGCGGTTAAACCGTCGTCACCTCCTGTGTGAATCAGGACAACACTACCTAACTGTGACTGAGAGCTGTGCAAACACTGACTCAAACTGTCATAAACTAAAGAAAGGATGTGATGTGGACACACTCTGTCTACAGCTGTTCTCTAACTGTAGATGTGCTGTTATGATTACATTCATGTGTTTTGGGGATCTGTTTTCAAAGATTTATTTTGGGATTTTTGTGCCTTTATTTGATTGAGGAGGACAGTGGATAGAGTCCCAAACAGGGATGAGAAAGTGGGGAGAGACAGGCGGAAGAGGGCCACAGGTCGGATTTGAACCTGGCCCATGTACATGGGTAGCGCCTTGAACCACCTAAGGCACTCTCTGCATGCATTAAAATGCCTTTATTTTCACGGCATGGTCATGTGTAGACCTGAAAACAAAGTTCTACGTGTTTCAGCATCAAGCCTTTATCAGGAAGTCAATCAAACAGAGGCCTGGAAGCTGTAGGTTCTTTAAAGTGGTTCTGACCAATAGGAACATGCCATCTGCAGAGGCTGTCAGCATTTAAAACCACCAGCAGATGTCGTTAAACAAGTCAATGAATTTACCAAAAACTTACCTACAGGAATATATACATATATACACATTATGAAAATGATTAAAGAACAGTTATTTAAGATATATCACTGGTTATATGAGTTAAAACAAGATGTTCAACTTTTACAATATAAAAAACAATTTTTTACAAAAACACACTGTAATCTAACTCTTCACTGAGACCAGGGAGTTGAAGGGAGCACTCCTTCACATAGTTTTTAGAGCTTGCAGGTTTTACTGAGAATTTGATAAAGAAGAGTGCTGAAAAATAGAAATAAAGTAAATTTTTATATGAAAAAACAGCTATCATAGACCATAATCCCACAGTTGAAGTTCCTGTGATGAAACACTCAGGGAGGGAAACCCCAATAAACGTCATCATAACACACTGTTATATTTCCTGTTTGTGATATTAAAGACCCTGTAAAGTGGAAATTAATCTTTATTTAGGTTTTTTTTATGACAGATTACTGTGCTTTGAACCTCTAGTTAAAATCTTAGTCAAATAAAACATCCCAAAGTTTAGAGAATTAAACTTCAAAATCATGAAAAATGTGGCAGTAAAGTCTGCTCCAGGATGGTGTGGGCGTGTCTGTGAATGAGCTGAAGCCACGCCCACTTAGGAGAAAAACAATCCTCTTAGATTAAAAAATACTACAACCTGAACGTTGACCTTATGATCAGAGTGCAGCTGCCTGGCTCTGTGCCAGAGAAGAGACAAAGTCTGTATTCTGTCTCAAATCTCTGTTCTGATGCTTTCAATGATCCATAGACCACTGTGGCTGATAGATCTGGTAAATTTACCTCACAGTGAACAGAAAAACAGCATTTAACAGACTGTTAACTTTAAATAAAGGCAGTGACATCAGCTAACAACAGACTGGACTGAGATGAACTGCTCTGTGACTTTAGATTGGAGTGTTGGAGGGGCGGGGCCATTCCCCGCTGTGGGCTGATGACATCACCAGTCCACATTTTGATGAATAATACAAATTTTAAAACATTTATTAGTGTTTGATTGATATTTGATTGATAGTGACATGAAGTTGAGCTTAAAGTTTGAGCTAAATAGAATAGAATGGAATAGAATGGAATGGAATGGAATAGCCTTTATTATCATCATACAGTGTATAACAGAATTACAGAGAGCTGCTCCTCTCACAGACCAATAGTAAACAAACATGACCAATAGTGGCCTTCTGTCTCATTTTAACTGGGACGTCCCATTTACAGGCTATGTCCAGACAATAATCTTTAAACTTCTTTGTCCCAATTTTCGCCAACATAGGTACCCAAACAGTGCACCAAATCTGCAATACTTTCTCTTTAAAGGCTCACTGATGAAAAATTACTGCCCATTTGTGTTAAATCACAACACAGTTCAAGTGTCCTGCTAGAAATATAGTCACCTTAGGCCAGTGTTACTCTGTAAATGTAAAAACACCCACAGGTTCTTCACTCAGACTGAAATAAATGTGGGTTTGACACTAGAGTCTCAGTTAGCTAATAGGCTGATAAATGTGTATTAAACATGAAATATGGTCAGATCTCTGTCGGCATGTTTTACTATCCACTGTCTCCATAGTAACCTAATAAAATTAATCCATTCTCAGAATTTGTATCAGAATATAACTGCAGAATATAATCTGTGATGTTCTCACCTTGAGCTCACAGGAACATGGGAAAATGGTCTGTAGGTAAAAAACAATGTATGGCATAGGTGTCAAACTCAAGGCCCGGGGGCCAAATCTGGCCTGTGGAATGATTATATCCGGCCCACAGGATCATATCATGTTTGTATTCTAACTGGCCCACCAGTATGAGGTCTGCCGATTCCCTCCAGTATAAAAATGTGAACTTCATCTTCATTATTTAAAATATCCTTGTTAAGCCATAAAAATCTGGAAAAGTAAAGTGTAAGAAAGATTTCATGAAAAATCAAGAATGTGGGGAAAGAAATTAATCTGTGTTTTTATTTCATATTTTCAATTTTGCATCTCAAGATTATGACTCAAACTTATGATACTGACTTTTCATTTCATTCTTTAACCTTTTCAACTCAGAATTTGGACTTAATATATAACATTTTTATCTTTAAGATTCCCAATTTTAAATTTAAAGTCACATTTAGACTTTTTCAACTCCTTACTTTGGCTTTTAATCCCATGTTTTGACATTAAAACTCATAATTTTAATTTTTTCTCATGACATTGACATTGACATTTTGAATGAATATTTTTACTTTTTATATCATATTTTGATCGTTTAGACTCCCAATTTTAAAATTGAAGCACATTTTTCACTCTGTAAGTCATTATTTTGAATTCAAGTGCATATTTTAACATTTTTAACTCCTAATTTTGGCTACTTAATCCCATATTTTGACCTATCAGACTCACAGTTTGGAATTTTAAGTTATATTTTGACATTTAAACTCATGATCTTCATTTTGATCTCATATTTTGACCTTTCAAACTTATGTTTCAACTTTCTATTCATACATTTGTCCTTTGAGCCTTTAAATTGAGCCAGTAAATTTCTTATGTCCTCTACTTTACTGTTTGTGGAAGTTCTAGTTATTTTGTTACTGAAAATTAGATTTCTACATTTAGACTATAAATGACAGGATGTTTCACTCTACTCTGTTTTTCTGTGATGAGAATTAGAAATATAAAGTCTGTAGTAGAAATGTGCCATCACATGTGTGTATTATTAAAGTCTCACCTCTCTCCCACAGCTTTCTCTCCGGCCATGGAAAACCATATCTCTTCCCCTGTCAACAGCGGCACTCTGGAGTACAAGTCTAGTCTCCCCCCCATTTCCCCGGGGAGTTATTCCCCCCTCCCTAAGCACTTACTGGGGGAAGAGGATATAAACAGGTTGGATGGTTTTTCCTTCTTACGGTAATTATTTCCCTTCCTACCAGACCAAAACTACAGGTAGAAGCTCCGTCCACCCCGCCCTCCTGTCTCCTCGTCTTCAGTGATCCGTGTTTGTGTTTGGATGTTTTTTCTGTTTAAACCCACTGGGCTCAAATACTTTCTTCACTTCTCTCTGCAGTGTTTTTATAGGGATAAGCTTAAATTAACCTGACATGCCAGATTTCACATGTCCATGTGTTATATGTTTCACATCTCTCATATTCCTCACTATCAGTGGAGCCAGTCAGTAAATCAAAGTCTTACTGAAAAGAGAGAGAAGCAGAAACGTCTTTTCCCCCAGTAACATCTTTTAGTGTGGTTCTTTGTTAAAGAAATGTCGTCCGGTTCTGATCAAACTGCCCCTATAGCTGGCTATCACCATTGTTTACAGGCCTGGAGTAATTTCCAGTTAAACCACACCTGTAGCTCCGCCTCTTTCTCCTTAATTGATGCTGATTGGTCCGGTCATTCTCTGGCCAGGAACAAGCATATCCGCTTGAAGCTTTGCAAGATGGATCAGCCTGTTGACAGACATGGAATCTGGACAATCCATCAGCTTTGAAAAGATTTTCAAATTTACTTTTGAAAGGATCTGAAAGACTATTCTCTGATCTCACTGGCTGACATAAATATTACATATAGAGTCTCATCAAACTTGGACACTGTTACAGTGATATTTGGTTTGTTTTGAATCCATTTTAACAGTTTGTAATTTGCCAACATTGGTGATGCTATCACAGCTGGCCTTTGGCCCTCCTTGCAGGTTAATGTGCCTGTGCTGAATGTTTCACACATTGCTTCAGTCGAGAGGTTATTCATGAGTTTGACGGCCTGTGTCCACAACTGGCATTTTTTTCTCAGTGTTCATTTTCAATACAAAGCCGACGTAGCCGTTGTCAGTTTCAGCGCCCTGAGAGGAAAGATGGCCCTCAGCATCAGCTGTTTCTACCCTCAGTGCTCTCAGCTGAAAACAGTTTAACTTTTAAGCAGCTCTGGCCAATAAAAACTGAAATGGGACGGGTCTTCTGATGATTGTGAAGAAAACCAAATCCAACTTGTCGATTTGAGGGTAAAGTTCCCAGGCTTCCAGCTGTCGTCTGTGCCAGGACAGGACTTCATTACATTGTCACGTGTTTTCTAAATACAGAAATATGAAGCACTCAGGTCAGGTCAGGTATGGGAGCATTATGCCGGTTCAGCACTCCGTTGTGCCAACCTTGGTCCTGTACCGCTCTGGCCTCCTGATGGCCATCCTCCAGGCCTGGGCTCCCTGTATGTGATGAGCTGGATCAGGCTGGCACCAGGTGCCTGTAGGTACCATTTCCCCTCACAGAGTGGTTTTAAACAGACACTTTGTCTTCAGTTTCTAGATCAAAAACCTGCCAAAGCACGCTGCTCTGACAATATGTTATTGATCATAGCCTAGCCATATATTATCCTATAAAGCTATCTTTTTTACAGTTTTTCTTAGACTTTTTCCCTTTCATAGGATTGCACACTGGATAGAGTAGGAAACTGGGAACTGAGAGGCGCCAAAAAGGAGCCCTAGGCTGGATTTAACCCAGACCACTGGGCAACAGGTGCTGTTCATTGTCCTTGATAGCATCTAGAAAGTAAAGCCTTAGATAGTGATATTCGATAGTGGTGAGATTCCATCTATCTGGAAGACAGCAACAATAATTCCTGTGCCGAATTTAAATAAACCGAGGGATTTGAATGATTTTAGACCACTGGCTCTGACATCTCTTGTGATGAAAACATTTGAAAAAATCCTAAAAGAAGAAGTCATCTCCTTAACTGAGGGTAAACTTGATCCACTACAGTTTGCCTATCAAGCTGGGAGAAGTGTGGATGATGCCAAGCTCTTTATTTTAGACAAAGTGTATAGGCACCTTGAAAAGCCAAGAGCTCATGCCAGACTTTTATTTGCTGACTTTTCATCAGCTTTAAAAAAAATGCAGCCTCATATTTTAATCGAGAGACTCTCCTCTCATTTAAAATTGCCTGGTCAGATTTTATTGTTGCTTTTAAATTTTTTAACAAACAGAGTCCAGCGGGTTTTAGTGAATGGTCATATGTCCAAGCTTTTAACGTCCAACACTGGTTCTCCTCAGGGCTGTGTCCTTTCTCCCCTGCTTTTTATCTTGTACACAGACAGCTGTAGGGCTAGCCAAGAGGGCAGCTATCTGGTCAAGTTTTCAGATGACACGGCTTTGCTGTCTCTTCTTCAGGGTTCTGAGTCAGGTCATGGGGATGCTCTATCCATGTTTGTTAAATGGTGTGAAGATAGCTTCCTTGACCTTAATGTCCAAAAAACTAAAGAACTGGTCATCAATTTCAGAAAGTCTAGCCAGGGGCCTTCACCTGAGGCCAGCATCATTCATGGTGAAGATGTACTAATTGTTGACTCTTACAAGTATCTCAGAACTGTGTTTGACTCTGAACTAAAGTTTGTTCTGAACACAGAGTCAATAGTCAAACGTGGTCAGCAAAGGATCCACTTGCTGCGAAAGCTGAACTCTTTTAGTGTTTCTGAGGGCATCTTATCTTGTTTTTATCATTCTTTTATTGAAAGTCTTTTAACTTTTTCCTTTGTGTGTTGGTTTACTGGACTGTCTGTAAAGGACAGGAACAGTCTAAACCAGATAATCAAAGTCTGCTCCAAGATTATTGGTGTCCAGCTGGAGGACCTAAGCTCCCTCTGGAAGAAACGTGTGGTCCAGAAAGCCAGAGGAATAATAAATCAACCTGACCACATTCTTTCCTCTGACGTTTCTCTTATGCCCTCTGGGCGGCGCTATCATGCACCCCTAGGAAAACCAACAGATACTCAAACTCATTTATCCCTTCAGCTATCAGGCTGCTAAATGCTGAGAGCTGAACAGAATCTGATTGGCGTGTTTTGCTCATTAACGCATCCTTGACATTGTATTAATTGTACCAATTGTATTTATTGCTGATCCTGTGGATCTGTTGGCACTGACATGTGAATGTGGTTGCTTATTTGCTGCAGTGAATGTTTTGAATTTGTTTGTCTTTGTTCTATGATTGTTTAGATCGTTTCAGTAAGGCAGGGTAAACTGTAAACTGAATTGCCCTTCGGGGATTAATAAAGTCGTCTGAATCTGAATCTGAATCTGAATCTTATGGTAGTAGTCATCATCTGGAGCTACAGTCAGTGGCTACTAAAGGCAGGAGGCCGTGTTAGTTCAGACAGATGATTTGACCAGGACTCTGGCTCTGAATGGACACAAAATACGAATGTGTTTGACTCACTGGTAATTCTGGTTCTGACTACAGAGGGTTACAACTTTAAACATTTAAGCCAGGTAAATACATGATAATGGCACTGATTTAGGTTTGGATTCCCCCTGAGTCAGCAAAAACCCGGTTATGTAATAACCGAGATACAGATTATGGGCTGTAACTTACGCTGTTCATTGGCAGAGTCTGCTCATTCAGATGCAGACATGCTGTCGTTATCTGTTGTTTTAACAACTAGCAAGTGGAACAATTGGCTAAAGGGTTTTAATATTTAGTAACGCAAAAGTACTCTGACGCTTTAGTTTTAGAAAATGGTAAAGCAGTAATATAACAAATTACTTTTCTCAGTATGTAACACAGTAATCTAACCAGTTACTTTCAAAAGTAACGCTACCCAACACTGCTGATTACAATAGGCAGACTCAAAAGGCTTTTGAAGCCAATCCATGGCGGCTTCCATATTGAAATCTCTGTTTCAACCAAACCTTGGGCCAACTTAACAGCAGATAAGACCCCACCAGGCTCAAGTGGACACTCATGGTATTGCAATTTTTTGCACTTCCGCATTGGCTTCATTTTTCAGGACCAGAGCCTGCTGCTTGGTCTTACCTTGCAAGATTTGAAGTTTGAAGGTGTAGACTAGTTTTTGGTGAAGTAATCTGATAGTGGCTGCTGTGCTGGTCTGCTTAACTGTGAAACAAAACTGTAAAATGTGTACCTATTTGTGGTAATGTGTGTGATCCCTGGTATTTTCATAGCTGGTTAAGATCTCTAAAGTCTCGTAGGTAGTTGTGTAGTATTGTATGTTGTGGGTGCAGATAGAGCCGAAGGTTATGTTTGGTTTTATTAAAAGTGAAAATAATGTTAAATTTGCCCACATGAACAGTTGGTGCATATGTACAGATAACTGTTGAATCGCGATGTGTTAGTGGGAAGGATTTTCTTGAAAGAAGCTTTACGTTGCATATTTTTTGTTTTCTTGCCTGTTTCTGTGGCATTTTTGTACAACCAGGCAGAGAGACAGGTGTGTTGCTGCATCATGAATGTTTTCCTGGATTGTTAGATTCTCCAATAATGTCTTCATTTGAACAAAGCCAAGGTGTTAAAGCTGTAGTAAGCGATGTATTTTTAGTGTCGTATGCCCACAACCACAACACAGCCCAAACATGGAGAAGAACAGGAAGGAGGGGGGAGTAGAGTTGATTCTACACGGTTCTAATTAGGGGTGTCAAGAACTAAGGTTTTTCATAGTCCAATCTGATTCGTCAGATTTTGCCTTTAGTCGACTAATATTCAAGCAGCCTTTCTGCTAGACTTTTTTGTCCCGAGACCGTCAGTCCTCAAGAATTCCGGCCATTTAGAACAACTACCGGACATTTGCTTTAACATTATTTTGCTGCATTAACAGCAGAAAAACGCATTAATCTCTCTCTTATTTTTTTGTCTAAGTGGTTTAAAGTATCAAAATGAAAGCTGCATGCTTTTCCTTACACACGCAGTCAGTTACACAATATACCCCCACGTTAAACTCATAAACAACAACAGTTAGCTTCACATCAGCATCATTAGCCTGTTAGCACTTTGGCCGCAGCTTGCAACAGCCAAATACCATCCTCCGCCGACAACAACGAAGCATCCAAACACATAACAAAAGTGCTCTCTTAACTGGACACCGCATTAAAACTCTACATTTCAAATGAAAATTGAGTCTTACTGTTAGTTGCTAGTATCAGTCTTCATGATGATATCACTGTAGCCTCTGCTAAAGCTGGAAAACCAACCATCCTGGTTTATTTGGACTAATTCCAAAAAGACCAAAGCTCCACAGCAAGTTCGGTCCAGTCCTCCTCTCATTAACGGCTTATCCAAGACTACTTCTGCTAATTAGCTGGCGTAGGTCTTTCTCTCTCTGCTGCTGCATCGGTGTTTCATCAGCTCAGCCATACTTCCCTTTGTTTCAGCCTCTTCATTACTCGCAGCGATGACACAAAATCTCTCCATACCGCTGATGATATTAAGCCTTTGGTTAACTAGGAAAACCTCACTTACATTAAAATTCAGCTTTATGAGAAAGCTGTGGTCAAACTTTCCCACTTTCCCTGCATAGTCCCCAGCGAATATGAGCTTGTGCCGAGAAATATACTTGCTTTGACATCATCGTGCATACATAATTAGCCATGTGCTTGCCATCTGAGGTGATAAACAACCCCAGCACCGCAGGACAGTGGGTGGAGTCTGATTCGACTATGAGGCTCATAGTTGAATTAGACTCCTCCGAAGTGAATCATTGAATCGCCAACTATTCCAGGTCACCCCTAGTTCTAACTGAATGTTACATACTCGAGCTTTAAGCAGTGGTCACCGGTCTCCCTAAAATAACAACATTTTAACTGAATATAACACCTTACATTAAGCATCATAACCAGTGCTGGGTATCATTACTTTAAAAAGTAACATGTAACACACTGGTGTTATTATCCAAATGGCGGGAGAAGAGAATGTCTTTATGAAAGGGTAAGCTGCAGTACATGGAAGACAGCTGACACTGGGTGACTTTACGCTGAAGTATTGGGCACACTAGCCCCTCTGGAACAAGTATTTCCAGGAGACACGGCACACAGGATGACTGCCCAGGACCAGCACATTAGGCCTGTCATGGACCCGGTCTCTATGGTACACACAGTTGTTTGTCTGGCTATAAATGCTGATAGCATGAGGGAAAAAGAGGCTGTTTTCTCTGTTACTACACATTTCATCATTGACCCAGCATGGCTGTGGAAAACTTTTATCTGGTCTTTCTTGCGTCATCATAATTTGGCGTTGTCGGCAAGATTCAAACCTGCAACTGGAAACTATCAGAGTACAAGTGTGTCGGCATTACTGTTACTCTAGAACTGAGTTTACAGCCCAATGTGAAAGTGTGTAGTCTATTTACAGATGTGATCATCTTCACAGCTCTTTATTTTCATTGTCACAGTCTGACACTGAACCCTGCAGAGGTAGACACATGAAAACAATGTAACATAGGCCCTAATATGTCTCCCCCCTGCTGTCCAAAAACTCATGAAAAAAGGGATGTTTGGAGCTCTCCGTCAGCCAGTTAAGTCACCCATGCATACTGACACAAGTGTAGGTTTACCCTCGGTACAGCGCCACCTGCCCTGGCAGAGAAACAGAAACTGTGCAGATGCTCCAGGGATTTCCTCTTTTGGAGACAGATAGTAAACACAAATTTAGTATATGTGTTTTTTCCAATACTGGATTAATTTTATGAAAAAAGTAACTAAACCACAGATGACTGGAATAGCATAACAAACATGCTGTGTTGCACCAAAGAGTAATCTGATTACTTTGTAGCAGGTCACCCCAGCACTGATGCTAATGTGTGTTTAGCCTGCATTCAACATTCCTGTCATTTTCATATGTACACTCTTCTATGGAAGTATTTTTGATAAATGAAAACCTTTTCAGTGGCAAATTCAGACCTTTTTCCTTTTAAAGCCCTGTGGTAGACTTTATAGAAGCTCTGACTCTTACAGTTCACTCTTTAGCGTTCTTATGTTTGCTCTGTTTTTATTTCCTGTTGCAGTTTTCAGTCCTTCCTGTCCAACAGCTGCTGTTCTTTAAGGAGGCGGCTTAAGATGCCTCACTGGAATCAGTCACAATCAAACATTAGCAGCTCCACAGCTCAAATAGCCCAACACCTAATCCTAAAGCAAGCTGACATAAGGCCGGTATCTCACGGGCCCCATTTCTGATCAGGTCTAATCCCTGATGGAACTTTTGTCTCTGCAAATGTCTCCAGAGTTGGAGTCATGCTGCTTATCAAACATGAGGTTTGTTCTGTGCTGCAGATTCAGCAGATTTATTTAGTCAAATGTCGTAGAGTTTGAAATAAGTCAGACTTTCAGGCAGCACAGCAGAGACAGGTGGACATTAGAATAAACAAAAGCATGCATGTCCTTTAAAATGACCCCTCATATTTGACTTCATAACACAGAGGGGTAGAGGAATATTTCCACCGAGAGAAAACAAAAGCTTATCTCGGAGCTAAATGAAGGAGTCTTGTTCAGTGAAGGATTACAGCTCCATTCTCTTCAGAGTTAAGAGGTTTAGTATTTGCTCTTGGCTAAGGTGCATCCCTAATGGCTTTAAGATTACCTCTCAGACGTGAAGAGCAGCACTCTGACAGCAGCCCTATCCCTCCTGTTCACCATGTTCTGCACAGACTTGGAACAAAAAGCTCCAGCCCAGTGGATTCTCAATGTCTTTCAGAACTGGTGAATCATTTTAATGAGCTTCCTTCATTTTATAATAAATGGGAATTTTTTTCTAAGTCTGTTTCAATATCAGCATGATGAATAATACATAGCATTTTCTAATTAAGACAGATTAAAAAACAATACTGCAGTCAGGAACATTTCTCACCCATTTATTGAAAAATGGATTTATAGTTTCACATCTAAAAGGCTCAGATGCTCCCTGGGTTAGTCAAGCAGCATGCTTTGACTTCAGAGATCAAATACTGTTTCATTTATGACCATGCATGTTTAATTCAATGGATTTTAGTGTGTTCAAAGTTTTTCAGTGTGTTAACGTGGTGTGAATGGTTATGAGTAGGTGTGGCCTGTGGTCCAAATCTATTTACCAATAATCAGCACTGATAGCAGGGATTAGTAAGAAGGATGTGATTTTTTAACAACTCTGATTGGCTGTGAGAGCTCGGAGATGATAATTGATTCAGCTGGCTGTTAGCTGATTGCAGCTGGGCTTGTCCTGCATGAACACTTATAAGTTTAATTTATTTTAAACACAATATTCCCACTGGTGGTGTTAGGGCCAGAGGAGTTGTGTTTACTGGTTGTCCATCCATATTTGTCCATCTGTCTGTGCTTGTGAACACCATAGCTCTAGAACAGTTAGTGAGATTTTCTTTAAACTTTGCACTAATGCTCAAGAATTAATTTATTTTGGAGGTCAGAGGTCAATGTGAAACACCATCAGTGAACCTTTTCCATCTAGTTATTGTTTACTTTGTGGAGGCATATCACCTCCAGGTGTTTGATTCAGTTTATCTCTGCTAATAGATTTTAATCTCCATAAACACGTTTGATTGAATACCCAGACCACAGAGGGCTTACAGTCTGAAATATCTGAAATCAGACATGTTAAGGTTTGTCTGATGTCACATTTACTTAACTAACAAACTTCAAATCTCCCAAAGCGGATGAACTTATCCTCCTAGGAGCGTTTACATATGAGAACTTTACATTTTACTTGTAGTAGTGTATGCTATAAGAATAATTGTTCAGAATTCCCAATGTAGTTAAAGTGATTGGCTTGAATGTTTAGAGGATTTGCTGTGAAAGTTTTCATGAATTTCCATCAGAAATTTCAGCAAATATGCCTGAATATTATGGGGAAGTATTTCCAAAGGAATTTTTGGGGAGATTTTTATAATGTTTCATTTGAAGTTTGGGGTTCATTTGCTCTGATTTTCATTCCCATTTTCATGGTGATCCAGGAAATTTATTTGGATTTTTTGGCACCTTTATGTAAATTATGCAAATATATTTTTGGGAATTTGAGTTGAATGGGGGGGATTTGCTTTAAAAATATGTTTTTGTTTTTTTCATGGAAGTTTGGGAAGTTTTTTGTACTTTTTTGAGAATTTGACCAGGTCCTCCCTCGGGTTCCTTAGAAACTTTGGGAATTTTCAAGGAAATTTGAGGGAATATGTTTGGATGTTAAGGGGAATTTTCCACCATTTTCATGGAATTTGGAGGAATATATTTGTGCATTTTTGGGAATGTAATAACACATTTTATGGATGATTTGCTTGATAATTCCCAAGAAATAACATGCAACTTTGGGGAAATTGTAATAGGAATGTTTGGGCTCTAGAGAAAAGTTTCACTGAAACATTTAGGGAATAATTTTAAAAATTCCAGTACTTTTTATAGGATACTTTTAGGAATACGGTTAAGAATTTTAACAGAATTTTTTATGTAAGTTCTTTGAAGTTTGGGAAATTTTTGAAAATGTCCAAGAAATCACAACCTTGTTGTGAGTCTTGTTGATGCTTGGGCTTAAAAAGTTCTTGTGGTCCATCTGCAGACATTTGTGGACATATTTGTGGTAAAAACGGATCCCTGTTCAAGGACAAGTCTGAGGTTTTATCAGGTCCTACTGATCCCAAATAAGTAGGAGAAACTAAGAATGGGTCTCAGGAGGTTGAACGTGAAATAAAAAGTAGGCCTGATGTTCAGTCTCCTGGCTTAGTCTCAGTTAAACTCGCCCCCTTGAAGGTGACAGCCTCATGTCTTCAGTTCTGACCCAGACTGACTGAGGCAGCTGAAAGTCTCGGCCTCTCAGCAGGGAGTCGTTCTGTGATCAGATCTCTGTGTCGCTGTAAAATCTGATGATTTTAATATGATTTGACTCTACAGCTGTTTTTGGGACCCTTACTCGAGGTGATTTTGAATTATGACGAATGTTTGAAGAGGTTCACGTCCCTCAGTAGAGGAAAACACACAATGACTCTGGTTAGGTTTTATTTGAGACTTCAGAGAAGTCTCCTTTTCTGCTCCTCGTTGGTCAGGAGGGACTGTGAAGTGTGAAGTTATCTTTAGCTCTGTTTGCCTCTTAAGCAACAGTCAGTCAGAGCTGCTCTGTGAGGATTTTTCATGTTTGAGCAGGAGGCAGAGAGAGAGTGAAGGGCCAATCAGTGAGTGCATTTCTATGGCCTTGTGTATCCTGGTCTTTATAGGGTTTTTTAGTGTTCTGTGTTAAGTTTGGCATCATACCTCAAATTCAGACACCTCATACTGATTTGGGAAATTTGATGTTGCTGTTTTCATGCAGAGATCAGAAAGAAATCTGGATACAATAGCCTGTTTACGGCTGCTGACCTCCTGCACAAATGCATCCAAATGATGAAGCATCAAAACAAACATGGTGGTGCCAATAAGAGGGTCTAACTCCCAGAGCGACAAAGACACTGTGGCCGTTTTCAAATTGGCCTACCGCATACTCCTGCCAAACGCAGTATGCAGTATGTATCGCACACTGTGTACTGCGTTCAACAGGAGTATGCAGTATGACTGCCAGTCAGACGTTATTTATTAGTATGCTTGGCTCGGTTTAGCTGGTTTCAGGTATACAGAAGTACGTCATACCCTGGTCAACTGCAAACGATGCTACAGTGTTTTCCAAACATTAACATACAGAAAAAAATCTGGGAAGTGTTTTTATTTGATTCATAGCCGTTGTTTTTAGCTTAGCATGTATAGTGCAGTGAAAGGACACACTTGACAGCACCTTTCCGGCCGTTACGAGCTGTAACGGCAAAACAAAAACAACAGTTACCTTATTACAACTTATTCCGCTATAGTACATGTTAAAAAGGTAAAGATAAATGGTAATGGCACTTCCATTTGTAACCGTCAGCTGCTCCTGTTAAAGTTTCGCCACTCTCTGCCATTATGAACTCTGACCTGGCGCTTTGCATTGTGGGTAACAGTAGGTGAAGCAGACTGGTCCGATGCATACCGTGAAATCTTCCCAAATCAGTACGTCATCCGGGTATTTTTGGCATACTGTAACTTTCCCATTTGTTCGCATACTGCATACTGCAATTATGGCAAATCAGTATCCACTGCTAGTGTAGCAGAAATCGAAAACGACCCATGTCTTGTCTATAGAAGTTTAGAAGGGAGAGCCTGTCCCACCAGTGATGGCGTTTATCTCCTCCCATCACTCCTCCGTCCTACACGACGGCGCTGACAGGCTGACAGCAGTCAGAGCTGAGGCTCTGTGTTTGCTGTCACTCTCTCCTCCTGTTCATGGAGGTGGACTCTCTCTCTGTAACACCATGCTTTAATAGTGGGCTGGAAGCCTGGAATAATCCATGCTGGTCTCCTTTTCTCTGTGCTGCTGATTGTGTTGTTAGAATAAACGTGACAGGCAGTGATCAAAAACTAACTATGATAGATGATAGTATTTATCATACACAGATTTAATAACCAGGTTTCTCTGTGTGCACATTAACATATCCCCAACATGATCAAAACCAGGACGAGGCTCTTGACTGGGATACTCACGTCTGTGTAAATGCTCTAAATGATATTACTAGTCTGTGTGAGAGGGAATCATCCTGAGGTTCATGTTGCTCACATTTGTTATATCTCTGGGGTCCTGGATGACCAGAGGATCTGCTGGTCCTCCTCAGGACAGAGGGAGCGAGGCAGGGAGATTTCCACCCTGCTCTGACTCTACTGGAAAATCCAATCCAATGAGGAGGCCTGTATGTGAATGAGAGAGTCAGGTGTTAGAGGCTGATTAGCCCTGATTGAGACCAGGTGTGGCTTACATCTGCTGACTCATTATCTCACCAGCAGAGAAAAGGCCAGTTTGTGAATGTAGCAGTGAAACTAAGCATTTTAAGAATCTTTCAGTGTATTGTAAGAGTTGCTCTAAGTTTTCAGTTTGAGCTGGAGGCCATTACCATTGAGTTTCTAACCGACTTTACCATTCAGAGACCACTCCCATCCATTCAGAGACCACTCCCATCCATTCAGAGACCACTCCCATCTATTCAGAGACCACTCCCATCCATTCAGAGACCACTCCCATCCATTCAGAGACCACTCCCATCCATTCAGAGACCACTCCCATCTATTCAGAGACCACTCCCATCCATTCAGAGACCACTCCCATCTATTCAGAGACCACTCCCATCCATTCAGAGACCACTCCCATCTATTCAGAGACCACTCCCATCCATTCAGAGACCTCTCCAATCTATTCAGAGACCACTCCCATCCATTCAGAGACCACTCCCATCTATTCAGAGACCACTCCCATCCATTCAGAGACCACTCCCATCCATTCAGAGACCACTCCCATCCTCTCCTCTATCTGCCTCTGCCCTGAGAGCTACAGCTTTAGTAACGTTGGTGCAGGAGCCAGGTCCAAACAGGTAGTGCGCAGGACCACCATGGTCCATCATCACACTACAGCCTGCTTCAAGGAAGCTGTGGAGGGGGAAGATCCTCCACCTCTAAAGATCGCTATGAGGCAGCAGTGCTGCGGGAATCTGTGTCCATTTCTGGCAAGGGTAGTCACTGTCACTCCCATCTAATCTGTAAACCCCTGTCCTTTTCCCCTCCCTTCTCCCAGTACTAAACTGGCATTTTGAAATCTTGAAATCTGGCCTCATTTTTACAATAATTTCTAAATATTATCTGGGTAATATTTAAATAATGTTGTGTTTATGTTTGTATTTTGATGCCCTGCTTGAGTCGTTCCTGCTCTCTGGTCTCTGAGAGTGAAGCAGCTCTCCTCCTGAGTCGTTCTTACTCTCTGGTCTCTGAGAGTGAAGCAGCTCTCCTCCTGAGTCGTTCCTACTCTCTGGTCTCTGAGAGTGAAGCAGCTCTCCTCCTGAGTCGTTCCTACTCTCTGGTCTCTGAGAGTGAAGCAGCTCTCCTCCTGAGTCGTTCCTACTCTCTGGTCTCTGAGAGTGAAGCAGCTCTCCTCCTGAGTCGTTCCTACTCTCTGGTCTTTGAGAGTGAAGCAGCTCTCCTCCTGAGTTGTTCTTACTCTCTGGTCTCTGAGAGTGAAGCAGCTCTCCTCCTGAGTCGTTCCTACTCTCTGGTCTCTGAGAGTGAAGCAGCTCTCCTCCTGAGTCGTTCCTACTCTCTGGTCTCTGAGAGTGAAGCAGCTCTCCTCCTGAGTCGTTCCTACTCTCTGGTCTCTGAGAGTGAAGCAGCTCTCCTCCTGAGTCGTTCCTACTCTCTGGTCTCTGAGAGTGATGCAGCTCTCCTCCTGAGTCTTTCCTACTCTCTGGTCTTTGAGAGTGAAGCAGCTCTCCTCCTGAGTCGTTCTTACTCTGTGGTCTCTGAGAGTGAAGCAGCTCTCCTCCTGAGTCATTCTTACTCTGTGGTCTCTGAGAGTGAAGCAGCTCTCCTCCTGAGTCGTTCTTACTCTGTGGTCTCTGAGAGTGAAGCAGCTCTCCTCCTGAGTCGTTCCTACTCTCTGGTCTCTGAGAGTGAAGCAGCTCTCCTCCTGAGTCGTTCTTACTCTGTGGTCTCTGAGAGTGAAGCAGCTCTCCTCCTGAGTCGTTCTTACTCTCTGGTCTCTGAGAGTGAAGCAGCTCTCCTCCTGAGTCGTTCCTACTCTCTGGTCTCTGAGAGTGAAGCAGCTCTCCTCCTGAGTCGTTCATACTCTGTGGTCTCTGAGAGTGAAGCAGCTCTCCTCCTGAGTCGTTCCTACTCTCTGGTCTCTGAGAGTGAAGCAGCTCTCCTCCTGAGTCGTTCCTACTCTCTGGTCTCTGAGAGTGAAGCAGCTCTCCTCCTGAGTCGTTCCTACTCTCTGGTCTCTGAGAGTGAAGCAGCTCTCCTCCTGAGTCGTTCCTACTCTCTGGTCTCTGAGAGTGAAGCAGCTCTCCTCCTGAGTCGTTCTTACTCTCTGGTCTTTGAGAGTGAAGCAGCTCTCCTCCTGAGTCGTTCCTACTCTCTGGTCTCTGAGAGTGAAGCAGCTCTCCTCCTGAGTCGTTCTTACTCTCTGGTCTCTGAGAGTGAAGCAGCTCTCCTCCTGAGTCGTTCTTACTCTCTGGTCTCTGAGAGTGAAGCAGCTCTCCTCCTGAGTCGTTCTTACTGTCTGGTCTCTGAGAGTGAAGCAGCTCTCCTCCTGAGTCGTTCCTACTCTCTGGTCTCTGAGCTCTGAAGCTCAGCTTCAGCACTGACAGGCTCAGGTGACATACAGCAGACTGAACATTTACACTCTGTTTACTGTGTGAGCACATCATTCTGAAGGGTTTCAGGTGCAGATTAGCATTTCCTCTATGCAGGCAGAGCTAACAAGCAGATGTTTCTGATGTTGTAAAGACCATATTAACCCTTATATGAGTGTAGTGTGTTGAGAACATGGTGTTGTTAATGGCGCTGTTGTCTTTTATGTTGCATGCTCCCGACTGTTTCTGTGATCAGTGTCTTAGAATAAAGAACTGACTGTAAACTACTAACCGACAGCTAACAGGGTGTTTTAAACATGAACTCTTCTGTCCCACTAGAAATCCCTCGTTAGATGACGGTGAGGGTCACAGGTTTGATTCTCAGCATTTCCAGTTGAGGTGAGACTTTCTGTGTTCTCAGCTATCACCTGCATGCTGCTGCATGTTCACTGAAGAGAGGAATTAGACCCTGACTCTCATCGAGCATGCCTCATTCTTCATTCCATCCTGATGCCTGATTGTTCCGGTGGAATCTGAAGTACTGTGTGTGCAGACATTTTAATCAGATACTCTTTCTTTAGACTGAGAAGAGAATAATGGATGGTTAGGTGATTGGAAAAATCAAGGAGAGGACCCCTACAGTGACAGATGTTTTTGTAAAATTGGAAAAGGATTTTTTTTAAACCTCTGCTTCCAAAGTCCGCAGACTTCGCTGACAAAGCTCAGAGCTCAGAGCTGCTGGTCTTCCACTGCTGTAGTGTTTAACCTGGTGTGTTTTTCACTGTGTGCATGTGCATGAGCCCAGAACAACAGCTTTTTCTTCTAATAATGGAGTAATTATGAAAAGAAGATTCTGTTTTATGAAACAAACAGATGTGCCACCATCACACATGGCACATTAAAGTCAGAGATGTCAGATCCATGCTGTGCCAACCTGGTGGTCTTCAGGAAAACACGTCTGATGAGGACTGGTGGTGGTCACCAACACCAAAACATGGAGGCAGGAGAAACCCTGGATGTTATGTTTGTTATTATACTTAGTTTCACCTCAGTAATTTCGTTGGGTCCAAATTTAAGACTTTGAGTGTAAAAAAGACACAAACGTTTACAGATTTTAAGTTAACACTTAATGACTAATCTGTGCAGACTGACGGCTCATTGGAGTTTTCAAAGGACTTAAGTCCCAGAACCAGCACCCTTCCATACCAGGGGAGGGTCAGCAGCACAAAACCAGCTACGTCTGTGTTCTGGGATAAATGTTATCAGTGGAGTCTGGTAGCTTTGGCAGTGATGTTGAGGCTGTTTTTGTCACCTCGAAGTTATCAGCAATTTAGGCTAAATCCCATCTCTCCCCTTAACCCTCAATCTTAACCCTCGGTCTCTAAATGCGCCTTCCCATGAAGTCTGAGGGTTGTCCCAGTTCTCCTGATAGTTGAGCGGAGAGTTTTAGGGCTTTATCTCCCACAATGTTGAGATGTTCCTGGAGCTCCCTTGGTATTGAGGGTTATCACTCAAACAAAGATGGCGGCAAATGCGAGGAGGGAAATTGAGCTACAAATGTAAATTTCTTTGTTAATAGAAATCTAAAAATTACAAAAACCACTCCAGTATTAGTTTAATGTTATGTTATGCCTTTTTGTAGCACAACATTCACTTTTATCGTAAGCCGGTAACTGTGCCGTCTCAGACAAGTGTACAAGTTACAACTGGTGTTTGGCGTTATCTAATGGCCGAGTTATACAGGGACTTTCAGCTGAATATGTCCGTGGTTGTGGTGTTTATACATGTTATTTAGTTGAATATTAAAGGGATACTTCAACATTTTGGCAAATTCACCCATTGCCATAATTCCAGTAGTCTTAGTAATAGGTTCATTTCTTTTAGTTGTCGGTACAAGCTGTTTCTAGATCTGGGGGGACCGTTAAACCAGCTGCACAGCTAATGCTATGGAAGCAGACGGAATTTTTTGCTTTCCCTCATCAAACTCATCAAATACACAATCCAACAACTCCAAAATGCCCTTGTGGACAAGTTGTGACCTGCACATTCACCACGCTATGAAATAATCATGGAACATTACGAGACAGAGACGTTTTAAAGTTAAATGCAAAGCCGGAACTACACTCCAGACATGGCTGCTGCACTGTGTCACTCCGCCCAGTGGTTCACTCAAGAAATAGTTCAGAGTATTTGCTTCATGTGTCGTAATGTTACATAAATATACGTTATTATTTCATAGCGTGGTGAATGTGCAGGTCACAATTTGTCCACGAGAGCATTTTGGAGTTGTTGGATTGTGTATTTGATGAGTTTGATGAGGGAAAGCAAAAAATTCCGTCTGCTTCCATAGCATTAGCTGTGCAGCTGGTTTATCGGTCCCCCCAGATCTAGAAACAGCTTGCACCGACAACTGAAGGAAACAAACCCATTACTAAGACTACTGGAATTATAGCAATGGGCAAATTTCCCAAAATGTTGAAGTATCCCTTTAACACGTTCTCGTGCTTCCTCTGAATCGACAGACTATGCAGTTTTGGCCCATTACTGCCCTCTACAGCCTGAAATCATAATTGCTATTAAAGGATGTCCCATTTCTAAGTCACCAGATGGCCCTTACACTTGGTTGAGAGGGGCAAGTTAAGACTGAGGGTTGAGCTTGAGGGTTAAGGGAGAATTGGGATTTAGCCTTAGACCCCAAAATATCTTTAATTAGGACGCATGGTTAACACCTGTACTGGTGATATACCCATTATAAAAAAGGAACAATGCTATCAGTTAAACTGTCTAAACATAGTCACAATTTTACAGTTTTATCAGAGATATCTTTCACATCAAAGTCATTTTAATTGACTCTTTTGCCACTAAAAAAAAAAAACGGATGTGTGAGGATGTTTTAAAAGGCTGCTGCATCTACAACAAAAATGAAGTCATAGCTGGACACTCGAACCTAAACCCAGCTACAAACCCAGGACACAGAAAGATCTGTAGCATAGATAAGACCACAGATGTCACTGAAGTTGCTGCAGGACTGGGTGTTTAAATCAAAAGATGTTCATTAAGGTTTAAATTTCAGGGAATTGTTCATCGTCAAAGAGTCCTATTTTAAAAATTATATAAAAATATAATTTTAATTATATAATATATAATTATTATATATTATTATATATTATTATAATTTTTATATAAAAATTATAATTTTTAGGGTTTATGTTGTGGAAAATTCTAAAAAGAAAGAAAAAAATATGTGTTTGCAAAAATTGTGAATCACTGAGTTTGTCGTGTAATAGCGGTTTTTTTTTTTGGTTTTTTTTGCATGTGGATATGGTGAAGGAGCCCTGATAGGAAACGTTTGGGGACCACTGGATTAAGGATCAGTCCCATTTCTACCCCTGAGCCCTAATCTTAGCCCTAATCTTAGCCGTTATCTTAGCCCTTATCTTAGCCCTAATCTTAGCCCTTATCTTAGCCCTAATCTTAGCCCTTATCTTAGCCCTAATCTTAGCCCTTATCTTAGCCCTAATCTTAGCCCTTATCTTAGCCCTAATTTTAGCCCTAATCTTAGCCCTAATCTTAGCCCTTATCTTAGCCCTAATCTTAGCCCTAATCTTAGCCCTTATATTAGCCCTAATTTTAGCCCTAATCTTAGCCCTTATCCTAGCCCTTATCTTAGCCCTAATCTTAGCCCTAATCTTAGCCCTTATTTTAGCCCTTATCTTAGCCCTAATCTTAGCCCTAATTTTAGCCCTTGTCTTAGCCCTAATCTTAGCCCTAATCTTAGCCTTTATCTTAGCCTTTATCTTAGCCTTTATCTTAGCCCTAATCTTAGCCCTAATCTTAGCCTTTATCTTAGCCTTTAACTTAGCCCTAATCTTAGCCCTAATTTTAGCCCTTATTTTAGCCCTAATCTTAGCCCTAATCTTTGCCCTAATCTTAGCCTTTATTTTAGCCCTAATCTTAGCCTTTATCTGAGCCCTAATCTTAGCCTTTATCTTAGCCCTAATCTTAGCCCTAATCTTAGCCCTTATCTTTGCCCTTATCTTAGCCCTAATCTTAGCCCTTATCTTAGCCCTTATCTTAGCCCTTATCTTAGCCCTAATCTTAGCCCTTATTTTAGCCCTAATCTTAGCCCTTATCTTAGCCCTAATCTTAGCCCTTATCTTAGCCCTTATCTTAGCCCTAATCTTAGCCCTAATTTTAGCCCTTATCTTAGCCCTAATCTTAGCCCTTATCTTTGCCCTAATCTTAGCCCTTATCTTAGCCCTAATCTTAGCCCTAATTTTAGCCCTTATCTTAGCCCTAATCTTAGCCCTTATCTTTGCCCTAATCTTAGCCCTTATCTTAGCCCTAATCTTAGCCCTAATTTTAGCCCTTATCTTAGCCCTAATCTTAGCCCTTATCTTAGCCCTAATCTTAGCCCTAATTTTAGCCCTAATCTTAGCCCTAATTTTAGCCCTTATCTTAGCCCTTATCCTAGCACTTATCTTAGCCCTAATCTTAGCCCTAATCTTAGCCCTAATCTTAGCCCTAATCTTAGCCCTTATTTTAGCCCTAATCTTAGCCCTAATCTTAGCCCTTATCTTAGCCCTAATCTTAGCCCTAATCTTAGCCCTAATCTTAGCCCTAATCTTAGCCCTAATTTTAGCCCTAATCTTAGCCCTAATTTTAGCCCTTATCTTAGCCCTTATCCTAGCACTTATCTTAGCCCTAATCTTAGCCCTAATTTTAGCCCTAATCTTAGCCCTAATCTTAGCCCTACTTTTAGCCCTGATCTTAGCCCTAATCTTAGCCCTTATCTTAGCCCTTATCTTAGCCCTAATCTTAGCCCTAATCTTAGCCCTAATCTTAGCCCTAATCTTAGCCCTAATCTCAGTCTTAGGTTTTCACCCCTAACCCTTGCCGCTCTGTTTCAAGGGGAAGGGTTAAGGGGTAGAAATGGGATGGGCCCTGGGTTGCTTGATAATCCCTGGGTGTGTTTTTGGTGTGACATGAATCACAGCCTCATCTCTCATTGCCTTTCAGAGCAGACTGGCTTGTTGGTATTCACACTGCGTGTTTCAGTCTTTATTCTGAAACAAGCCAAACTCATCAGCTCCTTAAACTTCTCTTCTTTCATGGAACCACTAAACACACAGAGGACACTGTCTGAAATATGCTGGTGGAGGCAGGGCCATTTCTAGCTTTGAGGAGACTCTATGCAAGGAGCTGTTTGGGGCCCCTAGTTTGCTAAATTACATGGAGAGATTCCTAATAACATAATCCATGAACATGCCACAATCTACAACACTTCATGAACAAAACAAGCTCCAGTCATGATAAACTCTCATATTAAACCATTTATTCTCTTAACCTTTTCTGCGGTCAGAGCTAATGGTCATATACAGCATAGTTTACATTACACTTCAGTTTGTGATAATACGGTTCTTTCCTACTTTAAAAACTTTACTCAGCTGTAGGAATGATGGCAGGATTATAAATTCAGCTGAGTTAGCGATAATCCACTGCCACAGTAGTCCAAAACAATCAACAACGGGCTTGATGAATAACTAGTGTTCATTTTAGGCCTCTAAAATGCAAACTAAACTTAATAAATTCATCATAAGTAGTGCTAAAGTAATGTGAAGTAGCAAGTATTGGAGGGATAACTTCCACTGGATGATGACTTCATAACAACAATCATTGTGGCTTATTTTATTCTGATATCTTACATTTATTATAGAGATTATAAGCGATAAAGATGGGCCAGTTTAATTTTTTTTCAGATGAGAGTGAACATTCAGCTATGGGGCCCCCTAGTGGCTTGTGGGGCCATATGCATTTTCACAGTCCTCCTATACCAAGAAAGGGCCCTGGTTGGAGGATTTAGTGGGTAAAAATGGATCCTTACACCTTAGACCAGGTTTTACTGTGGCTGGTCTAAGGAGCAGTCATCTCCTGAGTGCCAGATGTGCACCTTAGGACTCCACATTTAAAAAAAACAAACAAACAAAAAAACCACTCCTATGGGAGCTGGCATCTGCGTCAGATGTTCGATAGGCCGGACAGCGTCAGTGTGAGCCGATGCATGCAGCAGCGTATGATCAGATATGAGTTTTAGACTGAGGGGTCAGACTGAAGCCATTCCAGTGTTCTGTGGAAATCTGACAGTCCAGGATATTTAGCTTTTAAAGACCGTTACATCAGTCTTTGATTATTATATCCATGATATCAGGAAAGTTTGCTCTCTTCTTTTTACTCTAAAGGTGGAAGCCAACCCCCCGACCCACCCCACCCTGACATCTGTGTTTTGTCCCGTCAGACCTTCATTCATGCATATGTAGATAGATCATTGTCTCCCTCCTTGTTCCCTCTGTCATCCTTCATTATTTCTCTGTGCCCCCTGGACCCTCCATCCCTCCTCTGTGTCTGATCACTAACCTCTCTGCTCTTGTCTCTCACTCCACTGTAGGCCTCCTGAGCCAGTTTACAGCACTGTGAACAAACTTTGTGACAAAGCACCCTCCCCCCGACACTATTCCCCAGTAGAGTGTGAAAAAAGCCTCCTCCACTCCGCCCCCCTCCCAAACTATCACTTAGGCCTGTTCCCTGAGTCGGACATCAACAGGTACTTTCACCAGCCACCGTCTCCTCCACTCACGGTTTCATTCCAACACATGAACGGCACGCCGTCTCGGCATATGATCCTGCTTTTCTCCTGTGCTCTCTCTCTCCCGCCTCCCTCAGACCTTGTCTTGGTGTTGTTTTCTAAGCTAGCATGCCCGTCTCCCGTTCACTTCCCTCACATTCTTCAGGGCTTTAGCAGCAGACTCCTCGTGTTATCTCCCTCCAACACATTTCCACATTTACCCACTGCTGGAAGAGGCGGTCACATCTTAGACTCACCGATAAAAGAAGAAAAAGTACCGCTCTGTGGGAGAACTCAGCCTCAAGTACAGCTCATACATTAGATCTGGACTCAGACAGTGTGAAGAGGTTTAAATGTTTAAGAAAGAGGATAAGACACATTATGCACAGGATCGGTTTAAAGGCCGCTGCAGAGAAAAAGGAGAAATGCATGTACTGAAAGCTGCAGAGAGGCTCGTTAAACCCTGGTGTGTCAACCAGAAGTTATCTAGAGCAGTGGTTCTCAAATGGTGTGAAAGCACACACTAGTGTGCCTTGTGAATTTGTACGTTAATACTACAACTTTATCACAAGTACTGAAAAACCCTGAGAATGGGCCGTCCCCAGTTGTGATTTATTGATGATGTCAGTGTGTTGGATCAGTAGCATTGGTGCTAGCATCCTGATAGACAGCATGGCAAGCTGTTATTGGGTTGAAATTAGTGTTGAAGTTATTAATTCATGCAACTTTTTTGTGATCAACTTTTTATTTCCATATTAACAATTTAACAAGATAGTACATACATTAAATATTGCAGAACTTGGGGGACATAAAAGTCTGTATACCAACATACATATGCATAAGTCCACCACCGAAATGTTTTAGGTACAAGTACATAGATATATCGGACAAGCACTTGCTGTTTTTAGTCCCTTACCCATACAAAAACATGTGAAATCATATATGTATAAGGAAAACAAACAACTAAAAAGAAAAGCAATAATAATAGTGAAGAAATAAAATGAACATTAAAAAGAACCACCCCAATCCAGGCCCCTAACCAAATAAAAACCTTTTTGAATATCTATGTATTGAAGCACTTCTGGAGGTTATTTATTACCATAGACCACATCTCTAATTCATGCAACTTTTAACCAAGTTGACAGTTTGATTTACCTGTTTTTGTCACTTGTGTGACAATTTTAACCCTTTTGCTGTTTTACAGCATTTTTTGCCACTTCTTATTACTACCTTTGACCTATGTTTGCCACTTTTTTGGAACATTTTTGGCCACATTTAACCCTTTAGTACTACCTTTTTGCCACTTTTTGACCACTTTTGCATTTGTTTGGCTATTTTTGCTATTATTTCCACAACATTTAACACTTTTTACCACCTTTTAGCAACTGTAACTCAATTTTCTACCACTTATGATCTATTTTGCCACCTTTTGCCATTGTTTGACCACTTTTTTGCCCAATTTTGCCCTTTTATATCACTTTTACCCAATTTCTACCATCATTTTACAACATTTAACTCTTTTTGACCACTTGTAACCAATTTTTGCCACCTTTTTGACACTTTCAACAAGTTTTTGCCAATTTCTAGGAACTAGGAAAAAAGTGGTATCTAATGACAAAAGGTAGCTTAAATGATGAAAATTGTGAGAAAAAATTGTGAAAGGGGCAAACAATGGGTAAAAAGTTGCAAAAATGTGTTAAAATGGGCAAAAAGTAGGAAAGTATTATTTAATGGTAAAAGAGCTTAAATGCATGAAAAATGGCAAAAAAAAAATGGTCGAAAAATGGGCAAAAAAGAGGAAACAGGTGGTATTTAATGGCAAAAGGTAGATTAAATGGGTGAAAAGTGGCAAGAATTGGATATAAGTGGCAAAAAATGGGTAAAAAGTTGCAAAAAAGTGTCAAAGTGGCAAAAAAGTGGTTTTCAATGGCAAAAGGTTGCTTAAATGGGCAAAAATGGTGAAAAGGGGCAAAAATGGGATAAAAGGGGCAAAAGGAAGTGGCCAAAATGGGAAAAAAATAGGAAAAAAGTGGTATTTAATGACAAAACATAGCTTAAATGGGTGAAAATTCGGAGAAAAAAATTGTGAAAAGCATCTTTTTGACGCTTTCAACAAGTTTTTGCCCATTTCAACCCATTGTTTGGCCACTTGTTTTACCAATTTTTGCCAATTTCTGACTATGTTCTGCCATTTTATTACCCAATTTTGCTATGTTTTTTCACCCCTTTATCTCATTTTCACCACCTTTCATGCACCTTTCGCCAATCCCCCAGTTGGCTGGGCCCCAGAAAGCTCTCCCCTTTATCTCCCCTCATGGGCCACCTTGACTGTAACATTATTTAAAAAGTCTGTTTTGTATCGATTTAAATATGGTGTGCCTTGAGATTTTGGCTTAACCTTAGGTGTGCCTTGGGCAAAAAAAGTTTGAAAATCACTGATTTAGAGTATGAATGTGACTAATGAAGACCTCTGGTTGAAACGTTTTACCACACTGAGTAAATGCATGAGTTTTAAAATGCCAGTAAAATGGTCTGAAACAAATACAGACGCCTCACATCAGGAAAGCCACGGACAGCATGCACACCAAACCGTTGTTAACAGATTGTCCAACCAGGTAGTTTTACAGCAGCCAATTTACGGAAGCAGGAGACTTGAAGTTGGATGATTGATTTCCCACAGATGTATGTATGTCACCTGTCAGTTCTGCCAAAGCTCCTCGTAGTTTCTAAGGTCACGGGAAAAATGAGTTGGCATCAAACAGGAAAATCTGAACAGCGAAGATGGTAAATGTGACACTGCAGAAGTGGATGCATGAAGGGGGACATGTGACCTTAGCTGTTGCTGTCAGATTGTCCTAACCTTTGCACAGAGGTCAACTCAAACACAAAATGTTTATAAAACACAGCTTAACCTATCCCTAGTAAATCTGTTAGATGCAGGAAAGTGCTGCAGTTCCTCAATACATGGGACTAAAGCTGTTTCTCCACCATGCAGTCCAGTTCGGTTTGGTTCAGACCAGTTCAGACCGGTTCAGACTGATTCAGTCCCAGTTCAGTTTGATTCAAACTGGTTCGCTTTGGTTCAGACTGTGAAAGGTTGTAAAAGGAACCAAAGTAACAGTTTCGTACTGTCATACTTTTCTGGCATCCTTCTGATGGGGTACTGAACACACCTGTCCAGTCCTAAAGACTGGAGCTAGAGACCGCGTAGTCAGCTGTGGAAACACAAGAAGGATCAGGTACCAAGGTTATAACCTTGCAAAGCCGATGGATTCCTCAGGATCTCGGACAAACGTAGCACGCTTCATAACAACCTCAGCGCCTCAGCAGACACAGATTTAATAGATCTGAACGCTCACCCTGAATTTCCATATACAGCGTGCGCACCGCAGAACGCCGGCAAATCGAACTGCGGAGCACTGCACTCCCTCTCTAGTCTATCAGAGCATTTCCATAGACGGTGCTCTAGACCGGCAGCGGCGCGTGCCTGGAGCGCCACTCCGCTCCGCTTCGTTTCAGATACGCTGCAGGTCTATTTCAGCGCCGGCCGCTGCCAAACCTCGTAAATTCACCGTCGTTCAGAAAGCACCAACCATGGAAGTCACAAGCGTAGAACATCCGGTTCTTTCAAAATAAAACACAATGCAGGGGATCCCGATTGTAAATCATCACTTTATCAACATTATGTCTCATCCTGCAGTGAGAGCAAAGGGTCACCGAGAGGTCAGTGGGTCACAGAGCTACAATGGCATCATTGACGAGGAAAAGTTAACTTTTGGGGACATTTAGCCAAAGAATTTTGCATAAAACCACAGATCCTTTAAGCAAACGTTTACCTTTAAACTTCCTACTGTACTCACTCAATGGAGGAAGCAATAATATCATGGACTTATACTGAAAAGGATGATAAATTAACCCCAAAAGGTAAAATAGTCCGCTGTTGACATGCTATTCCTGCGTGAACTCGCAGTTCTACCGTGATCTCTTCCTGATGATCTGGGCTGCGCACCGCGGCGCTGCGCTCTAGACTCGCTTCCGGTGGGTGAGGTCGCTCGCCTTTCGGTCGGAGCAAACCCGTGGCGCTTCGGTGCGCGGCGCACACGCTGTATATGGAAATTCAGTTGTTGTTTTTCTGATAGAGTGAACTTTTATCTCCATAATCTTCAGGTTTATGATGCTTCCTGATTAATCATGCGTACTGTGGGGGGTTGATGACATACCTAATGTGAACCATCCAGCTTTAATGAATAATCTCAGACCATGTCAGACTAGATTAACTGGCATTTTCAGAGTAATTCAATGATTAAATAGAAGTCACAGCTCTCTCCGCAGAAGTCCTGCTCTTTGTTGGAACGGTTTCTTCATCTGCCCCACAGCTGCTTCCTGCAAACCCTTATCTATTTATAACCCAGACAAAATGTCAATTCATTCTGTAGGGCATCAAAACTGCATTGCTGCGTGATCAGAAGGATGTTTTTGTCATGAATCACCCCGGGTGTCAAAGACGACTGAGAGAGGAGAAAGACGATCGTTTTAAGGTTACCCAAACTCCCTTAGAGATGCTTGAATGTCTGAAAGTCTGCCTGGTACTGGGTCCGATCTTATTCTGCCTGTTTCTGTGGTTAAAAAATCCACAGTCAGCTGCAGTGTAAAGCTGAGATTAGCGTATTATGTCACTCCAGCATAAATGTATGATGTGCCTGCAGAAATGATTGGTTTGTTGACTGAAAAATTGCATTGGGTCATGATGTTGTTGGTCAGAGAAATGATTTCTCTGTTTTCCCCCGAGCTCGGGCCTAAATGGACCACACAAACCTCTGAGAAGCAAAAATGTCCTTACCCAAAGAGCTGTCCTTGTTTGGGATTTATCTAAGGCACTGGCCAATCACCTACTGGCTTCAGCCAATCCTGCCGACAACGCCAAACTACACTGCATCTCCAGTCTGAGTATGGTTTGGTCCTGGAAATCCAGAATACACACCTGTACCCTCACTTAGTGGTGGACTGTAGAGGGTCTTGTCACAGGCTAGTCTCTGCTGTACCAGCTGCTAGACGTGTTGACCGTGGTCAGATCATCAGCTGATTTATTATGTTTATAGATATATTTGGAGCCACGTCAGCACGTTAGATCCATTCTCCTTCCTCTGACCTTTAAGGGAAATTCAGACCTCAAATTTCAGATCAACCATAAAATAAAACCATTTTAAACGGGACAAGGCATCTGAGACTGTGTGTTATGTTGTATAGCTGTACATATCGCTCTGTGGTGTTCTGGTTCTATGGAGGAAGACCCCAAAAACGATGTCAAGTCTGTAGATATTCATCACAGATTAAAAAAAAAGCCTCTGTAAATTAACCTGACTTCTTCTTGGTTAAATTCTGAAGTTGTTTTGATTATCGCGTCATGCTGTAATGCACAGGTGTCAAACTCAAGGCCCAAGGGCCAAATCCGGCCCGTGGAATAGTTAAATCCGGCCCACAAGATGATCTGATATTTCTGTTCTAACTGGCCCATCAGTCTGAGGTCTGAGGATTTCCTCAAGTGTAAAAATGTAAACTTATCCTGATGATTTAAGATTCCCTTGTTAAGTCACAAAATCTGAAAAAGTAAGGAGTAAAAATATTTAGATAAGAAGTCAAGAATGTGGGAAAAGAAATTAATTTGTGTTTTAATTTCACATTTTCAATTTAGCATCTCACAGTTAAGACTCAAACTTAGGATTTTGACTTTTAATTTCATACTTTGAGCATTTCAACTCATCATTTTGACTTCTCATTTGATATTTTGAGCTTTAAGATTCATAATTCTAATTTTTAAGTGATAAAGGTTTAACCACATTGAAATTTAAAGTAAGACAGGGTGCATCAATCTTGTTTTAAAATACACCCTGAATTTTAACAAACAGCTTTAAAAAGCACAGAGCGATCTTTATTGAAGTAAAAAGAAGTAGATAAATCCCTGAAATACACAGAACCAGCTGATCTAAAGCTCATGTTTGACATTAACTCAGTTTCACATCCATCAGTGATGAACCTGGCTGGCGTGGGCCTTCAGGCTGCAGCTCAGCGAGGCTAACTCGTGCTGAAAGTGGCATCAGTGCAGACCCACCTTTTTGGGATGGCTAGGTAAGCCCAGCACCCCTATGAAAGGGTGACAAAAGGTGGGACCAACGGGTCAGTAATTTGGGACCCTGTCCAGCTTTTGGTAATGGAAACACTAATAAGCCTGAACTGTGCCAAACTGAACCGAACCGCTTAGTGGAAACACCTGTGAACTTAGGGCAGGGGTGTTAAACTCAGTCACAGCAGGGGCCGGATTCTGGATTCAGGACTAACCTGAGGCCTAACAGGGTCACCTTTTTAAAAATATGAGATAAAATACAAAATAATTGGTTAAAAAGGTCAAAATATGACTGAAAATGTATAATTATGACTCTAAAAACTCAAAATACTAAATAAGAAGTCAAATTATGAGTTGAAATGCTCAAAGTATGAAATTAAAAGTCAAAATCCTAAGTTTGAGTCTTAATTGTGAGATGCAAATTTGAAAATGTGAAATTAAAACACAGGTTAATTCTTTTCCCACATTCCTGACTTCTTACCTAAATATGTTCACTCCTTACTTTTCACTAGTAGTTTGCTACTTATACTTGAGGAAATCTGCAGACCTCACACTGATGGGCCAGTTAGAACAGAAATATGATATAATCTTGCAGGCCGGATTTGGCCCTCAGGCCTTGAGTTTGACACCCATGTTTTAGAGGAGCTGAGCTGGGCCCATGTGATTAGAAACAGAACATCTAGATTCGTCTTTATTCAAGTAAAATAGTAACAAAAGTTAAAAGTCCACCTTAAATAACACGTTATCCTCATACAATCACTGATGTAGTGTAGAGAGAGAAGCTGATCTTAGACGGTTGAACAAACATCTCACCTTCTGGAAGTGTCTGCTCCTTAAAGTCCAATAAAAACAGGATCGTACAGTCTGTGCTTTTCTTCCACATTTACTGATATAGTGTGAGTGTTTTTCTATCATAGTAATAGAATTCATTGATAAACATGTTAATGCTCTTGTAGGTCAGCCAGTGTTCACATTAACACAACAGTCTGACCAGCTCTAATGAGTCCTCAACAATCATCACCCACTAGAGAGCACCTTTGTACCTGCTGTCAGGTGTCAACTAAGGCAACAAAGAAGAAATAATAGTAAAGTCCAGCAGCTTTGTTCTATAAAACAGGGTTCTTAAACTTTTCAGCCCATGACCTCAAGGTGCCGGAGACCAGGGATCCGTACCGTACCTGTAAGTGGCTGAGGCAGAGTTGAACACAGCTGAACAGCCTGAACAGCAGCTGCAGAAGGGTTTCTTAAACATTACTTTGATTTCAGCATAAATCTCACAAATCAGCATGTTTTTTGGAAGGTATCTGGTGACCCCTTCTTAGTGCCTTGTGACCCCAAAAGGGGTCCCGACCCCCATGTTGAGAACCACTGCTCTAAAAGACAAACAGAAAAGGTGTATGGAGTCAAATAACGCAGCATCACTGCCCCGGTAGGTGTAGTACATGTTTCCAGCAGCAGATGGCAGTGTGCTGTTAAAATCATCAGCCCTGTGTTCCTGTACTTTCTCTTCCTCTAGAATAAAAACCTGTGCTGTTTTCAATATTTCCCTTATCAAAAATGAATGAATAAAAATAAAAATAAAATTTCCTTGGTAGTTTGAGTTCAGCATTATTTAGTTTGCAGTGTTTTCTAACATGAAAGAATGACTATTGTAATGACACTGGATCTCTCTCCTCTCATTAACTCCCTGTGTACATTCTTTGTAATAGTTCAGTACAAAAATGCAACTCTTCACACTCAGAATACTCTGATAAAATCTAAAAACAGGAGACCGTGACCCAGAGTTTGTCTGACTTACAGCTGGACTCTGAAAATGTACACATCATTAAAGTACTGTTGAATGTGACCATTGATGATAAATGCACAGAGGAAAAGCAAACCAGAGTCTGTGTAGATGTGACGAGGTCCCTTTTCCATTAGAGCTGAATCGGGGACAGGAGGTCCTAAGTAGAACACCATCCCCTGTGGAGATCCAGCAGACTTTGAGCTGCGTCGCCTGAGCTCAGCTTCACTGAAGCTTCTGTCGATGTGCTGTGCAATAGCTGTCCTCCTCTCTGTCCTCTTCTGCTCACTCTAAAGATGCTGAAGCCCAGTGACTCCCCCGAGCTCATGTACTATCTCAACTGTCTGTACAGAGACCCCAGGAAGGTGGTGCTCCACAAAGGATCCACGGGCCTGGGCTTCAACATTGTGGGAGGCGAAGACGGCGAGGGCATCTTTGTCTCCTTCATCCTGGCGGGAGGGCCGGCTGACCTGAGCGGCGAGCTGAGGAGAGGAGACCAGATCCTGTCGGTGAGTGAAGAGCTAGTGATGCTCCAAAACTAGTGCTAATAAACAAATTAGAAAAAATCTAAAGCTTAGGCTTTGTTATCGATTAATCACAATTAATTGCTGATATGGGTAACAAAGACTTAACAGTGACGAAACAATGTGTTCTCTATGTGCAGGAGGGCAGACTGTCAGCTTCAGTCTGGGATGATGTTGGTCCTTGAATATGTCAGTAAAACAATTACAATTTAGAGCAGAGCATCTGTTTATATCTAGTTTACAAAGCTACTTTAGCTGGAGGTGGTGCTGTGATTACTCTGCATGCATTTTTTAGTCAATATTGACAGCTCTGCAGAACTGCATGAATAGACGTGGTATGGACATGCAGACCCATAAATGTGTGCACAGATCCACAAATGTTCAGTGATCAGTAAACATGTAGAACAATATCCAAATCCTTATTCATGGCTGAACAGTGGAAGTTTGTGTTCTTCCAGCTGAAGAGTGGACAGTCATCAGTTAAAGCTGAGGTCGGCATTTTTAACTGTTTGCAGCCTTTCTGCTGTGATAGATCAACAAATATGTGATTCAATCCACTCATATCTGTGGCGAGGGCTTTACTGCCCTCATGTTAACCGTTGGGTAGCATCCCTTCTTTATCAAGACATAATGACATATAAATATATATATTAGAAATATATATATATATGTAATAATAAATATAAAAATATAAATAAAAACAATATATACAGTGCTTAACAAATATATTAGACCACCTGTCATATTTGTCTCAGAGACCATCCAGCATCATGAAGTGCTTTAATGCGGACTCTTTCATTTTCAGTGAGCTCTCCACGTTTTACCATTTTGAGCAGGAATGAGGAATTTCAAACTGAATTCACCCAAATTTGATCTGGCTCACTGGGCTTCTCTGAGAAGTCAGAAATGAATCAAGCATAACATTCAACCACTAAAACTCATTTTTCTGTTCAGGAATGCAAGTAAATAACTATAATTTGACATATTCATCAGAAATATTGATGTGCTTTACTATTTTTTCAGTTTTGTTGTAAATCAGTGAATTTGAAAATTCATGGATAACAATACTAATTCTATTTTAGCATTAAAAATATCATTTGGGTTAAAGAGCTTCTACATATTGGTGTATTAACCATTGCAGAAACATAAAAAATGATTTTGGTAATTACCAATGCTGGCTTCTTCTCTCCATGATCCAGCTTTAACTGTCATTTGTGGATGGCACGGCCAACTGTGTTGACAGACGATGATTTCTGGAAGTGTCCCTGAGCCCATGCAGTGATTTCAGTACAGAATCATGCCTGTTTTTAATGCAGTGGCCCCTGAGGGCCCCAAGATCACTAGCATCCAGTATTGACCTTCAGCCTCGTCTCTTTCTTTCAGGGATTTCTCCAGATTCCCTGAATCTTTTGGTAACTTTATGCACTGTAGATGGAGAGACACTCAAAGTCAATTCACAGTTTTATGTCAAACATTTTTCTGAGATTGTTCCAGTTTTTAGAAGCAGTTTTTGGCAGGTTGGTGAACATTTGCCCATGTTTACTTCTAAAAGACTCTGCCTCTTTAAAATGCTCCTTTTCCTCTCAGTTGTCACTGACCTGTGGACAATTAACCTATTAAGCTGGACTCTTTTTCTCATTTTAACCAGAAAAGGCCCAGAAAATGTCCTGTTAGTGTTAGCTTTTGCCTGTTTTTCTGGAGTACATAGAACTGTCAATATCTGGCAGTTATTTACAATTTACTGAATGTTGAAAGAGTGTTTGAACAGTTTCAGATAAAGGAAAGAAGAGGAAGGGGATTTGATGGTAGAGTTTTAGTGAGAAAAGGTGGAGGTACTATAGTGACTACGGGTCGGCTGTGAAACACAACTTTTCGGCTTTCGGAAAGCGGTTGAATTTTTCCAATAGTGTGCTACAGTTGAGTTTATATTGTAATGCAAAATCTGCTTCCCCTGTACGTTGCCAGAGACACACTGGGTTTATAGGGTTGAATTTTACACACCGCCCCAACTTTTTTGGCATTGGTGTTGTGCGTCCAGTCCTGCAGGTCACTTGTTCTCTTGAACTGAGGAATCATTTCAACCTCACTTGTTTGCTAAACAGTATATTTCTGTTTCTTTTACAAGCATGTTTGAGTTGAAATGAAGGAGAAAAGCTGTTAAAGAGACACCATTAGCCTGTTAGCTCAAGGCTAGGTGAATTAGCAATATGGAACACAGTTTTTGATCTGTGTGCAGTTCTGTATACACATCTGCAGATCTATTATAGAATATGAAAGAATGCTGCACATGTAATATTGTAGCAGTGGTCTCTATATTCAACTCTGCTGTCAGCTAAAAATGTCTTACCCCTAACCCTACACTGGCTATTTTGTCATTTTGTTAATTTTCTTTTGACATAATAAACCACTCAGAAAATACAAACCATGCTCATGTGTGGTATTATCTTTTTCAGCACTTCCTTGACTTTATAAAATGAAAACTATGTTTTTGTAAGTTTAATTTATTGTATTAGATATAGGACCTCCAAAACACACAACACCCCACAAAAACAGGTTTTAAAAAATTGTTATTTAAGATGATATGTTGTCATTTTTAAAGATAAATTACAATATGCTGAAATTATGAACAAATATCAGTGCCAGTCCTGCACAGCATGGTCCCCTATGTATGACATTATTTTTTATATCAAATTAAAATGATCATATTTCCTGTTTTACTCAGCCTATTGACATCAAACAAAAACTGAAAGATAGCTTAAAGATCATAAATTCCTCATGAAGTGACTGCAATGCAAAATATGGTTTTGTTTTCATGCTGTCATGTGACTAAAGTAACCATGATGGAATCACAACAGCATGATCGTGGACTCTAAGAGCTACTCAGTCATTAATAAGTCAAAATACAAACTGCACAGACATAAATGTGAACAGTGTGTTTGCTGTTACACCAATATAGAAAGCAGACTGATAATACCCTGATTCTAAAGACCCACATTTATCAGTCAGAGGCTGGCAGCTTGGTTTCTACAGAAATCTCTACCAGAGCAGATCTGCTTTAAAATGGTCCACTGGTGTTAACATTGTGTGTTACCAGTATATTTATAGACTCAGTAATAGTCCTACTGGCCTAGATTAATTCTCAGAGCTTCAGGGCTTAATTGTCCTGCAGCCTTTCTGCTCTGTTACAGCAGAGAGGTGCACTCGTACGTCTGTGGTGGTTACTACTGCCTCCTGTTTACACGTGTACAACATGTGAATGTCGTGGTTCAGCCCCGTGAGCTGCAGGATGCTTCTGTGTGTCCTGAGTGATACTTCTGTTCTCTGAGCTGATGTCATCCTGTAGTCAGAGCTCTAAAGACATCCTGTTGTCTTTAAATTATTGATCATATCTCTCCCTGTCATTCTTTTACACTGAGGTGTACTCAAACCCACTCTCAGTCTGTGTGCCTCTAAATCAGTTTTCACAAACGTTAGAACACAAATAGTGAAATAATCAATATTCTCCTGATGACCTTGTTTGCTTTTGTAGGTCACAAAGAGGCATCAGCTTTACTTCCTGTCTGTTCCTAATCCAGATTAACCCCTGTATGTTTGAGCTTTAAAAAGTTCTCCCTATGTGAAGAATTTAGGGGAGAAACCCCCTAATTCAGTCACTGACTGTCAGGCTGTCTAAATGTAAACTGGTGTTGCAGAAGGCTTCCCTACCTGTGCAGCTTTTCATTTAAATAGTGAAACACTCAGAGTTTATCCGCTGTGCTGAAACTGTTGGACCTGCTGATCTTTTACACAAAAAAAAAAAAAAAAAAAAACATCAGGCTGGCTGCAGTACCTCAGTACACCTCACTGTATGCTGAAGTTTATGAGACTATAGATGTGCTAAGACATTTAATATTGTTAAAGTAAAATATCAGTGGCTGACAAGAGGAATGATAAATCACTGTTGAGAATTTTTGGGCCAGCTGATCTGATTTTGGGGGGACCTGAGAGTATCAGAGGCTAAAAGTTCATCTCCACATTCAGACTCCAAAATTGAGCAAACTACAAAAAGCTGCAGCCCTTTATAGAGTGTTGGAGATGCTTAGCATGGACTGCTTTAATAGGACCATGAAACGCAGTAGATACCGAAGCAAAGGAGCACAAATAATGCAGCTTTAACCCTTTGGTCTGCATTTGTCTGCACATTATGAATCATGGTATCCTTGTTTTATTTATCAGTATATTTACCTTTTATGTTATGAATAAACTAAATATATTTTACTTGTCATAATGTTTAAAACAAATTTAACACAGCAGCACCATCTAGTGTTGAAACTAAGAAGAGCAGCACTGTTGAGCACAAGCTTCATGTAGTTTGGGCTATATGTCATTTTACTCTTAATATTTGCTGCAGGCCAAAATTTAAGGTCCAAAGTCTACATTTGGCCCCTGGGCCATTGTTTGGACACACCTCTAAATCAAATTTCTGAAGACCCAGGCATCAGTAACTGTAGCAGAAGTCACACTGTTGTGTGCACGCTGACCTGCTGAGAGGAAAGAACGGCGCCGTCGTTAGGAGGAAGTGATTGTTCTGCCTCATTATCATTAATTGTAATAGTTTGCCTCCTACACAAATGCTCCCTGTGCAGCAGATTACTCTGTCTCTTTTCATTCCAGGGTCCTGGCGTTGAATAAATCGGTTATTAAATCAACATGACGCTGTCTATTTGATACATTATATCCAATCAGAGCACCAGTATAGCTCCATGATAACAGCCAGTTAACCCTGTCAGGCCTGAATCATCAAATAATGGTCTGGATCCTGTCATTCCTTCAGTCTGGAGTCCATACAGGACTCTCTAACATGTTAAATAAAAGAAGTGGAACTATACTCTTTTTGTGTCATATTTGGGGCATCAGGTTTTAATTTTTCAGTCTACTCCTTAAAAAGATTTAATTAGAAAATAAAAACATTCATTTTGATCTCCTCTTTACATTTCTGACATTACTCACTGTTACTGATGTATTTAGATATTCATTTTAGCTTTTATTTGCTGTCTATAAATTTAGCATAAATATGTATTTAGATAAACTCTGATTTCTAAATTGATCATTTATCATAAACATCCAGTCACTCATCAATAGTTGTGTTACAGCAGATTTTATATTAACCCATTCAGACCAGCAACTGTTAAAAACAATCACCCTTCAAACTGAAGTTGTATTTGAATACAATCTCCAAAAGTCAGCGTTTTTTTTTTTAAATCACTGAATTTCAATGTTCTAAAATCTAAATTGCTCAGCCTCTGTAGCAGGAACAGACATGAGACAAAGTCTTCAACCTTTTGCTTTAACTGTAAATAATGATGTTCATTAATGTTTTAAATTGTAGACATCTTCCTCTTCAAACTTGTTCCGGTCTGAGCCAGCAGGTCAGAGGTCACGTTAGAACTGTGGTTAATGCCAACTCTGCCTGAGGCCGGCAGCCGTTGGCTGTCAGTGGTTTATTTAAAAGCTTTTTTTTTTTTAGCCATCAGGATTTTCCATGTGAAGCTAAGGAGGCGAAATCAGATCTTTGTTTAATCGAATATTTATTTATTATTATTTATTTATTACTATTATTATTATTTATTTATTTATATTTTACATGTGCGTTTTAGTGAATCATGCTTCAGTTTGTCCATCATGTGTCTTTAAAACAACTATGGCCGCTAGCAGCACTGAAAGGCCCCCGTATCCCGGCCCATGGCGGGGAGTGTTGCAACCGCGGGAGTGTAGGATTAGCTGGATGTTAGCAAACCTGTGCAGAGAGACCATGAAGACCAGTGATACTCAACGTGTGGCTCTTTTCTGGTTCCATTCTTCTGTCCCTGTTTTCCATTCTTCTGTCCCTGTTTTCCATTCTTCTGTCCCTGTTTTCCATTCTTCTGTCCCTGATTTCCATCCCTTTTTCCCTGTTTTCCATTCTTTTTTCCCGGTTTTCCATTCTTCTGTCCCTGTTTTCCATTCTTTTTTCCCTGTTTTCCATACTTCTGTCCCTGTTTTCCATTCTTTTGTCCCTGTTTTCCATTCTTCTGTCCCTGTTTTCCATTCTTTTGTCCCTGTTTTCCATTCTTCTGTCCCTGTTTTCCATTCTTCTGTCCCTGATTTCCATCCCCTTTTCCCTGTTTTCCATTCTTCTATCCCGGTTTTCCATTCCTTTGTCCCTGTTTTCCATTCTTCTGTTCCTGTTTTTCATTCTTCTGTCCCTGTTTTCCATTCTTCTGTCCCTGTTTTCCATTCTTTTGTCCCTGTTTTCCATTCTTTTTTCCCTGTTTTCCATTCTTCTGTCCCTGTTTTCCATTCTTTTGTCCCTGTTTTCCATTCTTTTTTCCCTGTTTTCCATTCTTTTTTCCCTGTTTTCCATTCTTCTGTTCCTGTTTTTCATTCTTCTGTCCCTGTTTTCCATTCTTCTGTTCCTGTTTTCCATTCCTTTTTCCCTGTTTTCCATTCTTCTGTTCCTGTTTTTCATTCTTCTGTCCCTGTTTTCCATTCTTCTGTCCCTGTTTTCCATTCTTCTGTTCCTGTTTTCCATTCCTTTTTCCCTGTTTTCCATTCTTTTTTCCCTGTTTTCCATTCTTCTATCCCTGTTCTCCATTCTTCTTTCCCTGTTTTCCATTCCTCTGTCCCTGTTTTCCATTCTTCTGTTCCTGTTTTCCATTCCTTTTTCCCTGTTTTCCATTCTTTTTTCCCTGTTTTCCATTCTTCTATCCCTGTTCTCCATTCTTTTTTCCCTGTTTTCCATTCTTTTTTCCCTGTTTTCCATTCTTCTATCCCTGTTCTCCATTCTTTTTTCCCTGTTTTCCATTCTTCTATCCCTGTTCTCCATTCTTTTTTCCCTGTTTTCCATTCTTTTTTCCCTGTTTTCCATTCTTTTTTCCCTGTTTTCCATTCTTCTATCCCTGTTCTCCATTCTTTTTTCCCTGTTTTCCATTCTTTTTTCCCTGTTTTCCATTCTTCTATCCCTGTTCTCCATTCTTTTTTCCCTGTTTTCCATTCTTCTATCCCTGTTCTCCATTCTTTTTTCCCTGTTTTCCATTCTTTTTTCCCTGTTTTCCATTCTTTTTTCCCTGTTTTCCATTCTTTTTTCCCTGTTTTCCATTCTTCTATCCCTGTTCTCCATTCTTTTTTCCCTGTTTTCCATTCTTTTTTCCCTGTTTTCCATTCTTTTGCCACTTTTTCCATTTTTGCTGCTTTTAGGCCATTTTGCTGTCTCTTTCATTCTGCTTTTTGCAATTTTCCTCCTTTTTTTGCCCATCAAAGCTGTTTTTTGCCATTAAATGCCACTTTTCCCCCATTTTTGTCACTGTTATTGTTTCTTTCATTCTGCTTTTGCAATTTTCCTCCTTTTTTTGCCCATCAAAGCTGTTTTTTGCCATTAAATGCCACTTTTCATTACTCATTTTGTTGTCACTTCTCACCCATTTTTGCCATTTTATGCTTATTTTGCGCCTTTTTCACCCGTTTCTATGTCACATTTTTGTTGCTTTACCTTAATGTCATCGCCATTTTAGTCCATTTTTTCACCACTTTTCACCACTAAGACTGTGGCTCATGCAAATGTATTTTTTAAGAATTTGGCTCTTTTTTTGAGCAGGGTTGAGTAACACTAATGAAGATTCTTCCAGAAATGTTATTAAGACAAAAACATAGTGCGGTGCGCTTCCTGTATGAGGTAGTACTGCCCTTCAACAGTAGGTGGCAGTATGACAACGGTAGATGTTGATATATAGAAGTCATCAGGGCAGGATTATAGATCATGTAAAATAAAAAGAAGAAAGGGCCTGTTATAAAAGAGGTACTACTGGCATCTGACAGTAGGGGGCGTTTAAAAAGAAAAGCACGTTTAAACGTTTGGTTCTCCTCTGATTGTCTAACCAGGTAAACGGCATCGACCTGAGAGGAGCCACACACGAACAAGCAGCAGCGGCGCTGAAAGGAGCCGGTCAGGTGGTCACCATCTTTGCCCAGTACAGGCCAGAAGGTGAGTCAACAAACACAGAAACTCTTCTGAAGCTCAGCTCAAACAGGAAGGAAAATAACGCTGAGTTATTTCTTGTTCTGGATTTGGGTTTTTCTTTTGTCCCGTGCTGCACTACTTATTAGATTTGGCTCTGACTTCTGGATCCTTCTGTTTTCTTATGGATAGGATGTGAGTGAGGCTGAGCTTTTCTCAGATCACCTTCAGAAGAAATCTGCTTTATCTAGATACGCAGATACACCCCCAAGAATTAGGCCCAACTATTGGAGGGTGTTTGCTGTTATGAGGATTGTAACATTGTAATTCATTCAAATCATCCTCAAGTGTGTGGCATCAACATGACTAACATAGAATCTGCTTTTGATGCCTATTTTTTAAACCTTAAAAGTTGTCTGTAGTTAAACACCAGGAGGTCATCGGGCGGAGAAGGGCAAAGTTGAGACATGATGTGAGCTAATCTCATCACAGCAAGCCGGGAGCTCGACCCCCCTATCAGAGCGAGTCGATGTGCAGACTCTGTACTGCTTACTGAAAGACCGGCACAGCTGCACAGACACTGCATGCTGTGGACTGACAAACAGAATTTAAGTTGTCACGCTAAAGGACAGGTCAAACCTTTCTACTACAGACTGCAGCTTACACATCGGGACGACTCAACACTTCTCCAGCTCAGGGTCCCAGGGATCTGGAGTCCATCCCAGCTGTTATGGGGCGAGGGTCAGGGTTCAACCCTGCACTGGTTGCCAGGAAATCCCAGTCAAAGCCACATTCAGACAGTTTATAGTCACAGATTTACCAGACAAGCATGTGTTTGGTCTGTGGGAGGAAGATGGAGAACCTATAGAGAACCCACATCTGCTCATAAGTGTTCAAACCAGGAACCTTTTTGCTGTGAGGGTGACAGTGCCAACCACTGCCCTACCATGCAGCCCCCTTCAACCAGATGTTGTGTTCTTCTACACCTCTCAAACATGGCAACAAACTTAAACACAGTCATATCAGCCAGATTTGACCCACATCCTAATTCTGGTGTTACTGCTGCAGAACAGAAAACCCATGAGGACAGCCAGCTGGTGGCAGTGGTTTTCTAACTACAGTCAGAGAGTGTGTGGTCTCACAGTCTGGCAGGATAAAATAGTGATCTAGTGAGTTTGTTCAGAGGGTTATTATGCTGAAACCCTAGTCCTTACTTCTAGATATGGTTTTGTGGTTGTAGAACACCTGAGAGACATAAGTGAAGTTTCACAAAATTGTTAGGGTTTATTTTTTAATACTCTACTTGGTAGGATGTGTAGCTCATGTAGAAACGGTTGCTGTGGCTGTCTGTGAGACACCAGCCACACAAGTTCAAGTCCAGCTGGTCCAGAGCTCAGTGCAGCAGGATGTTAGTTTATGACCTGACATGCCAGATAGACCGTTTCATTTATCCATCACATGTCAGATGTCTGACGACCATCTGAGAAAAACTCAAGAGCAGAACCCCAGAGGGTGACTAGATGAATGTGTAGTCTGTCCGGTTATGAATGGCCAATCATGGTGACAAAACATGACCGATTTGGCATGTGCAGCTGCATTGGTGGAAAATGTGCAGTTAAACCACACCAGTAGCTCCCTCCCCATTCTCCTAAAATGATGCTGATTGGTCAGGTCCGTTCTCAGTCCAGGGACAATCCTTTCAGACTGGAGCTTTAAAAATTAGATCTGCCTAATGACAGACATGGAATCTGGACAATCCATCAGCTTAGCAGGGTGAGTTAGTGTAGACCAGTTAGTCACTTACTCCACATGGCTGAGGCCACACCTGTGCAGGTAGTCGATCATTGTCCCAAAATATAAAAGATGTATGCATGCCACAGTACCCTGCTGTTTTCAAAGTTTCCAGGTTTCTCTACAGCAGAATTTCTGAGCTTGTGATACGTTTACATCCCCAACACAAACGTGAGATTCTTAAAAAAAACACTTTAAAAACTTTGAGACTGAAGTCCATGTAGACTCACTGTTCCTGAAGAGATGTTTATGATATAACCTGGTCCTAGAGATACATCCTGTAGTCAAGCCAGAGTTTTCTCAGTTCTGCAGCCTCGGCATGTTAAATCCCTTAACTCATACTGAGCGTGTTCATGCTGATTGTGATTTAGCAGAGACAGTTTGCTGACCTTCAGTGAGTGAACATGTAATGGATGAGACAGCTGTGACTGGTGCCATGTCTCCTCACATTAGCATCATGAGCAGCAGAATCACTGAGGGCTGCAGAGACAGTGACTCATGTTCAGAGACTCCAGAGTGACAACATCACAGACTGTGAGCAGCCCAACCCTCAGAGCCCTGACCACGCTGTCTCTGGACAGATCCATGATGCAGCTAGTTACACTCTTCTCAGTGCTAACGCTACATTATGTAGCATTAAAGGGATATGTCAGTGTTTTTTGAAGTAGAGTTGTATCGGATACGAGTTTTCTTGAGCATTTGCCCTTTAAGCAGAGATCTGCTGGGGGGCATCAGCAAGGAAGCTAGGCTATACAGGCTACAGAGGTCTACAGTTCTACATGTAATTTGGGGAGTTTTACATAAAAATGAGCCAGAAAATGTTGTTGTGTCCCCAGAAACCTCAGTTTTTTGGATTATTATTAAATGCAACTGGGTCTGCAGGCTTCATCAGCTCTACCTTACCCTTAAATTCCACATACTCCACCCTGCAGTTTTGCTCTTACCTCACCTGTAGGATTCATTTCTGAAGCCTAGAGCAGTTGGAGAGATAAGATCATACGTTAACACCCGAGTCAAAGAGGGAGTGGCCGTAAACAACAGGTTACTTTGGTGGTGACCCGTGGTTTATGCCATCAGCTGTGACATACCGTTGACATACCGATGAGAGTTAAATGGGGATTCTCTTCTGTCGGGCATTCTGAAACTGACTGGATTGGACTGCAACCTCCTCTGATTATGTAGGGCAGGGGTTCTCAACATTGGGGTCGGCACCCTATTGGGGGTAGCGAGACACTGAGGGGGGGTCTCCAGAAGCCTTAAAAAAAAACTAAGAACACTTTTGAATTACACTGTTGCTACTTTACACCAATTTTGCCTTATTTCAACCTTTTTGTCACTTTTTCCCACCAATTTTGAGACATTTTTGCAACTCATAACCCATTTTCGTTATTTTAAACCCTTTCCACCACTTCTTTCTGCCTGTTTTTGCCACTTCTAAACCAAATGTTGAAACTCTGTCTATTCTTGGCTCTTTTGACACATTATCACCACTATTAACCCCTTTTACCACTTTTAAGCCACATTTTACAATCTGATATGCCCATTTTTGCCAGTTTTTGACTTTTCTGCCTCAGCTAACCCTTTCTTGACCGTTTACATCAATTTTCATCCCATTTTACCAAATTTCCACCTGTTTTTACCATTCAATATGTCCATTTTTGCAATTTTTTTTTTTTTTTTTTTGCCACTTTTCAAAATTTTTTTGGCATTTCTAACCAATTTCTGCTACTTTCAAAATCTAATTTCACCACCTTCCCAGCATTATTAACCCACACTCAGAAAAATGAATCATGGCATAGTTTATTTTTATTCACATCTATTTGATTTTGTTTGAATGATTATATTTTTAGAATTTATTTATTCAGATTCCTTAAAATCAGGATAAATCTGTTGCAGCACATAAAGTTTATTGGCCTTTTTTTGGTTAAATCTAAGTAACTCAAATGATGGAAATTTTATATGCAATTGAAATACATTAATCTTAATAATTAGGCATAAATATTTCTGAGTGCATTCTAGCTATTTTTAATGTATTTTTAAGAGGGCTACTTACTACACAAATGAATTAAATGTGTTTCTTTGATTAGAGTGGTTATTATTCAGGTAAAATATAAAAGACCACAGCTTAACTTTACAATGGACCATGATTTTGCTGGTCCCAGTTTGGATGGGCCCCAGAAAGCCCCACCCTCTAATGGACAGCCTTGTCTCCACATGACTATTCTTGAATGTTCATGACTGTGTTCAGCCACCCTCAGGTCCAGTGGGGGTCCCTGGTCTCTGGCACCTTTATTTTGGGGGTCGTGGGCTGAAAAGGTTGAGAACCCCTGATCTAGGGCACATATCCCTAACAGTGAGATGCTTCTGGCACATGCCTGCAGAGACTGATCATGGTGCGTGCTGTGGATTTTGAAAGACTGATCAGAGTGGGAATACTTTGGGTGAGGGTGTGCGGCACAACGTGGCACATAGAGAGTTTGTGGAACGAGGCGTAGCAGTCATTTAGATGCCAACAAATGTTTAAGGACCAGCTTTAGAAAATAGCATGATTCTGCTGTCATACAGACAAACGGGGCTTTGAAGCCCTCTGAGACTAACAACTGCTTTCTCTTCTTACCCATCAGAACTTGCTCTATGCTCCCCGAGGAGGGCCCACTCTCCTGCACCAGGTTTGTGCCATTGGCACCTTTTGGCTGCTCTGATTTTAAGCATCATTCACCAGCGCTGGGCTAAGTGGGAGTCACTTAGTCAAAGTCTACCTACTCTTTCAGCCCTCTGAAACACTCCTGATCCTCTTTTCCCCCAAATGCTTGGTTCTCACTCCTCCACTGCACATGCACGCTGTGAATTCTCCTGACTTTACCTCCTGTTTCTGTGCTTGACCATTCAGACTGTGTGCACACTTCCCCCCTCTCTAATGACGCTATGAAGTCTTTCTGGTGTTATTTTCAGTTCAACACAACAGTTTCAAACCAGCTGAAGTCTCTGTGGCTATGTCTACAATCACACGCTGTTCCCTACAACATTACCAGCTCTACAGAGGTAGGATGTTTGCAGATGGCAACGCATCACTGTGAAGAACTCCAGATGGGGGGCAGGAAGAGAGCATGGCCAAAATGCCAAAGCTTTGACTTTATGACTTCAACATCAAATCCCAAACATATGAGATCTTTATCAAGTCCTGATGTACAGTGCCCCCTTTCTGATTCCTGAGTTTTTTGCATATTAATCACATTTAAATGTTTCAGATCATTAGGAAGTGCAGTGTCTGAATGATTATATGATTTTTAAAGGGGGGGGGTTCAAACCTATCTGGTGATAGGAAAACGTAATCACCCCCTGAACCTAATAACTGGTTGTTCCATCCTTGGCAGCAGTAACTGAAATCAAGCGTTTGTGATAACTGGCGATGAGTCTTTCTCATCACTGTGGAGGAATGTTGTCCCACTCTTCTTCTCAGAGTTGTTTTAACTCAGCCGTATTGGAGGGTTTTCCAGCATGAACGGCCCGTTTAAGGTCACACCACAGCATCTCAGTTGGATTTAAGTCCAGACTTTGACTTGTCCACTCCCAAACCTTCATTTAGTTTATCTGAGCCATTTAGAGGTGGACTTGCAGGTGTGTTTCAGGTTGTTGTCTTGCTGAATAACCCAAGAGTGCTTGATCTTGATGGCCGGACGTTGGCCTTCAGGATTTTCTGGCAGACAGCAGAATTCATGGTCCCATCAATCACAGCAAGGTCCAGGTCCTGAAGCAGCAAAGCAGCCCGGGACCATCACACTGCCACCTCCATGTCTGACTGTTGGCATGTTGTTCTTTGAATCAAATGCTGTGTTATTTTTACTCCAGATGTTCAAAGTTCCACTTCTGTCTGGTCAGTCCACAGAATATTTCTCCAGAAGTCTTGGGGATCATCAGGATGTTTTTAGTCAAATGTGAGATGAGCCTTTGTGTTCTTTTTTGTCAGCAGTGGTTTTGGCCTTGGAACTCTCCCATGATGCCGTTTTTGCCCAGTGTCTTTCTGATGGTTGAGTCATGAACTCTGACCTTAACTGAGGCCAGTGAGGCCTGCAGGTCTTTGGATGTGGTTCTGGGTTCTTCTGTGACCTCCTGGATGAGTCGTCGTTGCACTCTTGGATTCATTTTGGTTGGCCGACCACTCCTGGGAAGGTTCACCACTGTTCCCAGTTTTCTCCATTTGTGGATAATGGCTCTGACCGTGGTTCGCTGGAGTCCCAAAGCCTTGGAAATGTCTTTGTAACCTTTTCCAGTCTGATAGATTTCAATCACTGTCTCATTTGTTCTTGAGTTTCTTTGGATGGTGGCGTGATGCGTTTCTCTCTGAGATCTTGTAGCCTACTTCACTTTGTCTGACAGCTTCTATTTAAGGGATTTCTTCATTTAACAAATCTGGAGGTAATCAGGCGTGGGTGTGGCCAGTGAAACTGAACTCTGCTTTCCAAGAACTGTGGTTAATCACAGTTAACTCATGATTTAACACGGGGGCAATTACTTTTTGAGAGTAGGATAGGTTTGGATCGAACCCCCCCCCCCCCCACACTGCATTTTCTATTTACTTGGGTTGTCTGTGGGATATTAAAATTGGTTTGATGATCTGAAACATTTAAGTGTGATAAATAAGCAAAATCTCAGGAAACAGAAAGGGGGCAAATACTTTTTCACGGCGCTGTAGAGTAACACTTCAAGGGAAAAGTTTAAAAAGCTCACAGAAAAACGGTGTCAGACAGACACGGACTAAGAACAGGCAGACAGCGATCCAGACCACTCCCTGAGAGGTTTTGTTTCATTTAGCTACTAAACTTTTACATTTGGCTAAAATCCCAAGAATTATGGACTGGAGTGGCAGTAAGTCTGAAAACACAATACCACAGCAGTGTCTGCAGCTTGTGTTTACAGCTGGATAGTTATTCTGAGGCTTTGTTTTAGCATTGTTTGCCTGCAGGGTTTTGTCACTTTACTTTTTATTTTTCTCTTTAGTCTGAAGTCTGCAGGACTTGGTCATTTGTGATTTCGATCGCCTCAGTCATCAGGGAAAATTCCTTTTCTGTAAAATGTAGTGATCAGACCCAGTAAATAATATCTGGAGTTATTCTGATGGCAGCTGCTGCATGAAGGTCTGACTAGAGCTTCACCGTTCTTATTTCCTGCAACTATTCCACACCAGCATTTTCACTTCCTGCCCCTCTGGTCTGACTTCTGCACACCACTGATGATGTGACTGCAAACAAGCTACAGAGAGGATTGTTGTTGGTTTTAGACACAGCCACAGTTATTTTTTTAATGTGACCAAAGCAAAAACAGGCGAATAATGCTGCTGTAAAAATCCTACAGGAGGTCCAAGGAGGAGAGTTAGTCCCGCTCCTGGTCTGGACACAGCCTGCTTACGGGGGTTTGTGGAAGTCAGCATTTACAGTTTTATTCTTGCTTAAAATCTGCCAGTTTGTCATGGAGCTATAATGAAAGATACTGATTAATATAAGGTATTGTGGCATCACATTGACTGCATTTTTTTACTGAAGAATGAAATCAGGATAAGAACAGAGCTCAGAGTAGTTCTCAAGAATGTGAAACAAAGAGCCTCATTTATCATAAATTACTCAGAGCCTCATTCACTGACTGTTCTTCAGATTTTTCTTAAATTTGTCCTTAAAGACCCTGTAAAGTGGAAATAAATCTGTATTTAGGTTTGTTGTATGACAGCTCACTGTGTTATGAACTCCTAAATCAAATTTCAGACAAATAAAACATCTTTATGTTTTTAAAATTAAGCTTCAAAATCATGAAAAATGAGACAGTAAGGTGTGGGCATGTCTGTTAATGAACTGAAGCCACGCCCACTCAGGAGAAATACCATCCTCTCAAATGAATAAAGTTCAAACCTGAATTTGGAGCACAGCTGCCTGGTTCTGTGCCAGAGGAGAGACAAAGTCTGTTTTGTGTCTCTAATCTCTGTTCTGATGCTTTAATGATCCATAGACCACTGAGGCTGATAGATTTGGTAAATTTACCTCACAATGAACAGACAAACAGCATTTAACTGACTGTTAATTTTCAATAAAGGCAGTGACATCAGCTAACAACAGACTGGGCCGAGATGAACTGCTCTGTGATTTTAGATTGGAGCGTTAGATGGGCGGGGCCATTCTCCACTGTGAGCTGATGACATCATGAGCCCACATATTAGCCCCGCCCACACTAAACCCAGCCAGGAAAGAGGTGAAAAACTTTCTAAAGGCCCAAAATCCAGAATTCAGTCTCATGTAGATGTCAGTGTTTTAACATGTTTACAGCAGCATTCCAACTTTTCTAGAGAGTTCAGACAGACTTTGGATTTGACTTTACAGGATCTTTAAAGCTCCTTCAGGGAAACCGACGTCAGACTCATGATTCGGTCTGAAACTGCTGAATTATTCTCTCTTTTGTTCTTAAATGATGAATGACATGTTTTTGTTAGTTTGAGGCTTCTGCACATTTTTCCTGATTATTATTAAGCCATGCCCTTTTTATGCCCATATAAAGGCATGCAGCAGCAATGAGACCTGGGTAATGTTCAAATTGGAATGAACTGTATGAATATTTGCACAGTGCACGCTGAGTTTAAGGAATACTTCGACAGTTCTAAAGTTCATGTGGTGTTGCTCCAAATAAAACAGAACAGGACAATTTAACGATGTATTTATTCCAGGAGTGGGCAGAAAATGTAGACTATAAACCGGCATCACTAAACCCTGCTCAATCAAAGAACCAAACTGTTGAAAAATACCATTACAATGCCCACAATCTAAGTGGTAAAAGGGGCAAAAATGTGGAGGAAAAGACATAAAGGGCAGAAAGTGGCATAATTTGAGTGAGAAGTGACACAAAAATGAGTGACAGGTGGCAAAAATGGTAAAAAACAAAAAAAGTGTCAAAAAATGAGTGAAAAAGGACTGAAATGGGAAACAGGCAGCAAATCGTGGGAAAATGGGCAATAAGCAACAAAGAGTAGCAAAAAAAGGGGGAAAAAAGTGGCAAAAATAGCAAAAAACAGGATACAATAGTCAAAAGCTGGGGGAAATGGGGCAAAACCTGGATAACAGTGGCAAAAAGAAGTGACAAAAGTGGGCTTAAAGCAGTAAAAATGGATTAAAATTGGCAAAAAAATGCAAATAAAGGGCAATGAAAATATGCAGACAAATAATAAAGGTTGACAACTAAAGCCAAACCCTAAGCATGGGAAACGAACTGATCAAAGAGACTAGCAGTGGATAATTTCTGAGGTCAAAGTTTCCTTTTATCACTGCTATTAACTCTTTAGGTGCTGTAGATGATATCAGTCAGTCAGACAGGGCTGTCAGTAGAAACATCATAATAAGACAAAGATGCATCCATGATTATTTCAAACATAGTTAAATCTACATTTATAAGAACAGTTTACAGCATCTATGAAGGTTGTTTTTATTTTTGTAGTTAGAGATAGACTCTGATCACTGAACAGAATTCTGAGTTAACCTCTTAGTTTAGAAAAGTTTGTTATACAAATATATTCCCAGTGTAAATTATTGAAGGGCATCGTTCTAAATAAGATAAGTGGGCATATAAATAGATACCAAATCATACAGATCAGTTCACAGAAACGTTTGTAGAATTTAAAGGGCGTTAAAAAGTTTAAAAAATAATATAAATTAAAAATGTAAAAGAGAAAAGAAAAAGACAAAAAGAAAAAAAAAGAAAGAATAGGGAGTATTGGTCTAGAGACAAGGTTGGTAAAGAATTACAGTCATTCATAAGAGTTCAATTTAAAAAAATCATTTTACCATTAAACTTTATTCTGTCATTTAAAAAGAACGTAGTTTCAGATACTAACGGGGTTGAGGGAGACTTTCAGAGGAGAATGGAACGTCTCACCTGCAGAGAAGTAAGCTAATGTTCCTGACTGTAAAATGTTTATTTAGAGTTTTCAATGCAAAAAAATCCCACTGATTTTTTATTTATTTATTTATTTGTGCAGTTGAGATCAAACATTACATGCTAACATTAAAAGTTGACCATATTTAGGTTGAAAAAAACATGCAGTAAAACGTCATTCAGTCATTTGTTTTCAGCATATTTGAGTGCTGTTGAATGTAAAATTCATCTTTTAGCATCATACTCTGACTTAAATGTGAGTAAAAATGCTCTCTGCTGTTTTTAGATTTTCTTCTCGGCTATAAACAGAAAACTTTGGTAAATTTCAGAATCTTTTTTAAAAAAGGCTCCAGGAACAAATCTCTCCATGAGAACAGCAGGAATATTTTAACGTCCATGCCCAGATTTTAAAGGAGGATTGAAATGAACAGTCAGGGTGGTTAAATGATTAGGAATCAATAATAAAGGTTGGATCTTCTTCAGGACATTTATGAACATCAGACCATTTAAAGTGAAATAATCTGAGTAATTGTGTGAGGTGTGCCGCTGCCCTCGTCTCCTCCCTGTGCTGCTTAGAGAGAGAGAGGGAGAGAGAGAGAGAGAGAGAGAGAGAGAGAGAGAGAGAGAGAGAGAGAGAGAGAGAGAGAGAGAGAGAGAGAGAGAGAGAGGGAGAGAGAGAGAGAGAGAGAGAGAGAGAGAGAGGGGAAGAGAGAGAGAGGGAGAGAGGGAGAGAGGGGAAGAGAGAGAGAGAGAGAGAGAGAGAGAGAGAGAGAGAGAGAGAGAGAGAGAGAGGGGAAGAGAGAGAGAGGGAGAGAGGGAGAGAGAGAGAGAGGTTTCCCTCTCTGAGCTTGTCTCAGCAGACTCAGACTGTTAGAGCAGAGAGGACGGCACAAGAAGGAGAAGTTAAGAAAAGACTTGGTAGAAGATAGAACTCCAGAGTGAGCATGCAGAAAGGTAGGTGGCAGATATAATAGAGACATGCTGTAATGATTATTACTGTAGATTCTGGTTTGTCTTTGTCTCAGTGAGGGTTTTCTAATGTTAGTTTGCCCACATGTTCAGGCTCAGCCTTATTTACACTGGAGTGCAGTCACAGGATGATGAAAATGTCATTGTTAGACGTCCTGGAAGAGTCTGATCCAGGTGTGGCTGATAGAAAAAGTATTTAAACATTTGCTTTATTCTCTTAACCTGAATCAGACTGGTGTTAGAACATTTCCAGTATTATTGTAGCTTTAACAGAGAACTCTGGGCTCCTCTAGCCTGCAGTCTCAGCCCACAGGTTGTGCAGGCAGTTGTTGGTTGTGTCATGACAGAGCATGTCATGTTGATCTTCTCTAAGTGACAGATTAGCCAGCCGTGCCTCAAGCTATCGGCTTCATCATCACCATAGTAACTGCACTGTCAGGAGGAGCACACTTGTCAACAGAGCGACGGCTTTTCACATCCTGACATCCTCGTCCTCGTCCAGAGTGCCAGGAGTGATTCAGTTCACGGCCTCAGACATCGCTGCCCAAATCCTGCTGGGTCAGACCAGTACGCCATGGTCCACATAAAAATAATCAGGAGAGGTTCCTCTGTTCTTCTAGGGTTAGTGACTCCCAGGACCACCTCCAAAATAAAAAAATATCTAAAATCTAATAACATCCATGACAAGTCAGCATAGACTAAATAGAGCTGTCAGTGTGAACACCTCAAGTCTGAAATAGTGTTGTTAGTTTCAGTCACATTTTAGTCGTTTCTACCTTTTACTGTTTAAATCTGAAAAATTCTTACATTTATTCTCTCTGCCTGAATCTGCAAACCATACCTGTGTGTTCTCTGCACTCTGCAAACCTGCAGCTGAGAGACAGGCTCACCCTACCTAACAGCTTGTGCTCTCTCTATCATGGATTTTGAATGTCAGACAAAAGCTAAACTTTTTGTCAGAGTTTTATCATATAATATCTGTTTTTAGCTGTTTTAGCTGGGGGTCAGTCCCATTTCTCCCCCTCAGCCCTGATCTTTGCTCTTTCCCTTGGTTTTGTACGTTCCCGTCAGGTGAAGGGGTGTCCCCCTACATAGCTGACGAAATGAACATTTTTCAGTTTCAAACTAAGTGGTAAGAAACATTTCCCACCATGCACTTGTAAAATGACACAATGGACTACAAAGGAGGCGCATACATGTAAATATTTTCAGCATTTATAAATGAATTTAGAAAATACAACAGTTGTGCTTTCTCAGTCTTTAGCTGCTAGGGATGTGAGTTTATTGTAATTTTCTTTTTGTACACGTGTAAACCAGGACTATTAACTGTATATATATGAACAAAATCAGCACCCTAATCCATAGTATGAATGACATGGTCAAAGCTTTATTGTCTCCTCTGATGACACTGCTGTTTAACCAAGAATAGCAAGGCAGCAGCTGATGCTACTCATCATAGAGTCCTCCTGCTCCCACAGTGATGCCACGTAAGTTCACCGTTGTTCCTTAATGTTTCATTTCAAATAATCACGGTCAGCTCAGTGGACAAGTTTAACTTTAGATATTACTACGTCTCTCCATTCAAGTTCTTTTCTCTGTGGTTAAGCTAATGTAGCTAAACTAGCTCTGACATACCAGGCATTATTTTCTTTTCTTTTAAAATTAAATCTGGTGTAATCCAAACATGAACTAAAGAGCTCTAATCTTCAGATTAGAGTGAAAGTGTAGCAGAGAACAGGTTGTTGTGAAATCTTCTCTCTTATTTCAGTCCTAAGTGAAGACATGGACAGATAAGCAGCTTATTGTCTGAATGAACGTCCAGATTTACAGGGCTGATGGTTCGGGGCTGAAGGTTCAGGGATGAAGGTTCGGGGCTGAAGGTTCAGGGCTGAAGGTACAGGGCTGAAGGTTCAGGGCTGAAGGTACAGGGCTGAAGGTTCAGGGCTGAAGGTTCAGGGCTGAAGGTTCGGGGCTGAAGGTACAGGGCTGAAGGTTCAGGGCTGAAGGTACAGGGCTGAAGGTTCAGGGCTGAAGGTACAGGGCTGAAGGTTCAGGGCTGAAGGTTCAGGGCTGAAGGTTCAGGGCTGAAGGTACAGGGCTGAAGGTTCAGGGCTGAAGGTACAGGGCTGAAGGTTCAGGGCTGAAGGTACAGGGCTGAAGGTTCAGGGCTGAAGGTTCAGGGCTGAAGGTACAGGGCTTAAGGTTCAGGGCTGAAGGTTCAGGGCTGAAGGTTCAGGGCTGAAGGTTCAGGGCTGAAGGTTCAGGGCTGAAGGTACAGGGCTGAAGGTTCAGGGCTGAAGGTTCAGGGCTGAAGGTTCAGGGCTGAAGGTACAGGGCTGAAGGTTCAGGGCTGAAGGTTCAGGGCTGAAGGTACAGGGCTGAAGGTTCAGGGCTGAAGGTCCAGGGTTGAAGGCCCAGGGTTTGCTGTAGTTCTTTACTCTCCTCTCTGCATGCTGTGTGTTTCAGCTTCACTCCTCAGGCCCCGCTATTCATTTAGCAGGGAAATCAGTTTTATTCAGTCCTTTAGTGTCCCATTCAAACGCTCATACTGATGTCCATGTTCAGAGATTACACAGAACATTCTGGACCAGGTGAATCATTATTATAATGAAGCAGTAGTCTAGAACTGAATATAAACCAGTCATTGTGCTGGTCATATAGGTGTTATCAGGTATATAAATATAGACCAGGATGGCTCTGAGTCAGCTGTTATTTCAGGACAACATCACAAGGTTCAAAGGTCATGTTAGAATATTACTATGCTACAAAAAACTGGCTATATTTATTTAAAGTGGATTTAGACTAGCAGCCAGGGTGAACTGGCCACACTGGCTCTGTTTCTTCAGTCAGTCACTAAATCTTTATCTGTACTTGCCATTTCTTAGCCAGACTTATCTGCAGGTAGTCTACATAGAGGGCAGGTCTAGACCATTACACTATTGTAACTCAGAAACTTTTAACAGAGCTACGGTAGAGAGAAAATGTCCCTTTATCAGGCAGAAACCTGAGCAGAGCCAGACTGATGATGAGCAGCCTTCTGATGAAGAGGAGCATGCAGAAATAGAGATTTTATTCTGAAATTCAAAAGTACTGCATTCTATAAAGGTGGCTAAAATGTGATTGTGATTAAATGTGAAATTCAGTGATTAACTGTGATGTGAATAATTTATTGAGAGTCCTGAAACGTAAAGAAATAAATGTCCCAGTTATCCATCTTTATGGAAAAACAGTCTGGCTGTACGGTACTAGACAGTAAATGTTGTGACAGCTATGTCCACTGTTGGTAGAGACTTAAAAAGGTCTGGAGTTTCAAACATTTTTCTGACATGAGTTAAATGATAATCCCCCAAATTACAACCTTAATAAAATTTCTTGGATTAATGTGGGTTTTATATCGCAGGAAGACATTATTACAGTGCCCACATGGCTTAGAACTAGGAGTCGATACGTGGAAGAGCATTGTTCCTTATATCATGAATGGTCACAGCTGGTTGGTCTGGATGGCGTAGGTGGGCGGGGCTTACATCTAAAAGACACTGACTGTATCATTCATGAGAGGAGGAGAATTCTGGATGCTTTCATCGTTTTTATCTGGAGGTCATGAAATTGTTCAAACTTTTGATGCAAACCCCAATGCTTCTGCAACTAAACTAGTTAAAATCTCAGTATTATGTGTTCATTTATTTATTTATTTTTATAACTGTTCCATCCTCTAAGTCAGGGGCTCTGAACCTTTTCAGCCTGTGACCCCCCAAAACAAAGGTGCCAGAGACTGGGACCCCCCACTGTACCTGGAGATGGTTGAACACAGCCATGAACATTGAGAATTAGTGGGGAAAATGGGAGAGCTTTCTGGGGCCCAGCCAAACAGGGGGCCAGCAAAATCATGGTCCATTGTAGAGCTAAGCTTTGGTATTTTATATTTAACCTAAATAATAACCACTTTTATCAAAGAAACAAATTTTAATTCATTTTTGTAGTAAGTAGCCCTCTTTTAAAAATGTAAATCCTTTTGTTGAAAACAGAATTAAAATACATTAAAAATTGTGGCAAAATTTGGCATATTAAGTGGCAAAAGGGATTCAAAAGTGGCTGAAATGGCATTAAAGTGGCAAAAATAGGTGGAAATTTGGTGAAATGGGATGAAAATTGATATCAACTGGCAATAAAAAGGCTTAGCTGATGCAGAAAAAGTCAGAAACTGGCAAAAATGGGCATATCAAATTGGGAAATGTGGCTTAAAAAGTGGTAAAAGGGGTTAATAGTGGCAACAATGTGCCAAAAGAGCCAACAATAGGCAGAGAGTTGCAAGATTTGGGTTAGAAGTGGCAAAAACAGGCAGAAAAATAGTGGTGGAAAGGGTTTAAAATGAGCAAAAAATGGGTTTTAAGTTGCAAAAATGTGTTAAAATTGATATACTTGGTGGGGAAAAATGATGAAAACAGGTTAAAATTTGGCAAAAGTGGTGTAAGTGGCAATGCTGTAATTTAAAAAAATGTTCCTAGTTTTTTAAGCCATCTGGAGACCCCATCTCAGTGTCTCACGACCCCAGATGGGGTCCTGACCCCAATGTTGAGAACCCCTGCTCTAAGTGAGACAGCATAGCTGTCAGTGTTATGGACAGTTCTGAAATACTTCTGATATGAGGAAAACGATCAGCCTTGTGATAGAGAGCCTTTGTGCATGCTCTATATTTCCCAATAAGAGGTTCCCATCCTCTCAATGCATGCAGACTCCCAATAAACCTCAAAAGTTCATGGATATCCTGGATTTACTGCCAGATATCAAATTAACGCTCCTGTAAAATTCTGCTTTTCTATTTTAAACAGAAAGATGAACACAGCCTCACTGCAATGGCATTTGTTTAAAATAATTTAAACTAGATTGAAGCGAATACTTAAGAACACCAAATACTGACATGCCACTGTAGCAGTCACCCTGTGCTTTCAGAACGTTAGTTTGGATCAGTTTCCACAAAAGTGCGGACGGTTCCTCCTCAGACCAGAGTTAATTTCTACTTTTAGTCCAGTCTTAGTCTTAAGATTAAATGCATTTTAGTTTTAGTCCATAAAAAATCCTCATGTTTTAGTCTTTACTTTTAGTCCAAGCATTTATTCTCTTGCTTAAATCTGGTACCAAATCATGGTAGTGTGTTTTCTGCACTCTTCCAAACCTGGGGTCCCTGCTTTCTACAGCTGAGAGGCAGAATAGATACAGATGCATTGCATTTTGACAGATTTACCCACAGTGATGAAATATCACAGATGTAGAATGTCTGATAAAAACGACATTACATTTGAGTCTAGTTTAAGTCATCACAGATCTGTTTTTGGCTAGTCTTAGTCCAGTCTTCTTCATGGAAAAAAGGCTGCAGAAGAATACTTTAAGTCATGTTTTTATTGGATGAAACTAACACTGCCTCACATCCTGATGAAACCTCAATTTTCTCTTAAATTTGACGAGTAAACTCTTCATTGTTGAAGAAATGTGCCCTATATTGAACTTTTTTAATTCATAACAAGAAAGAAAATAAAAGAGAAAATAAAAATGGTCCAACATGCTGCATTAGCATTAAAACATTAACCATACGGCTGTTTGACCTCTGTCTCCTAGATATTCCTCCTGATGCTGAGGGTTATTTTAGATTCATAGTAGATTTACATTTACAACATTTTCATGACGTGAAGCATTGTTTGGTCCTTAGTAGACCCATAAAGTGTAATAGGAAAGTGTCAGTTGTCACTTGGGATAAAAGAAAATTGTAATAAAAGCTCAGAAATGTGAATAAATGGTGATTTTTTTTGTTTGCCAAGTGACAGGAAGGGACAGGGCCACCACTGTGTAGCATCCCCTCTTCTTTTAGCAACAGTTTGTAAACATCTGGGAAGTGAGGAGGAGAGGAATGTTGTCCCATTCCTGTCTGGTGTAGGATTCTAGCTGCTCAACCATTCTAGAGTCCAGTAACAGATTCAAGTCCTGACCTTAGATGATTGTAGTCTGAGAGATGTTCAAAGAAACATGCATCCATTCACAAAACTAGAGGAAGTAATCCTACAATAAATGCAAATACAACATGACTATGTAAGGGCCCATTCTGCTTCAGGAACGTTAAATCCTCCATCTTTAATTTGGCAGTAAATATAATCATCAGTAGTAAACGAGGAGCCCTCTCGTGTAATGGGCTTAAGTTTCAGCAGCATGATGAAGATGACCTCCTCTTCCCCAGCATGTACTCAGCCTGAATGCAGACCTGGCTGTCATTCTTGATCCAATTTAATCTCATCTTGCAGAGTACGGGCGTTTTGAGGCCAAAATCCACGACCTGCGGGAGCAGATGATGAACCACAGTATGAGCTCTGGCTCAGGATCCCTGCGAACTAATCAGAAGAGATCGCTCTACGTGAGGTTGGTCTTTTTTTGGATTTCACCCCAGTTAGGGCTGTGCAGGGAGACCACAACATAATCTGAAGGACTGTCTGTGCCATGCTGCTCATTCTCTGCATGTGATGTGAAATACAGTTAAACCAGCCTGAAAAGAGAGTTTGTCTAATTCTCATGCAGGTGTCTGAGGAGGTGAGTGTTTTTGTATGTAACAGGCTGCGTTAATGAAGAGACTGAACACACGTAAACAAAGCTGTAAAAACAGGTTCTTTAATAGTAGCCCTCAGAGACCACAGTCAGCTATTTACCCAACTGACCCTGTGTCATACGGTGGCTGGGAAGTCTCACATTAATGCAGATTCAAAAAGCTTTGCATGAGCAAAAAACAAACTGCTTCAAAATAAAAGTATTCAGATTATGCTGAGTCACTCTGCCACACTACGGTCAAATCTACATCTCCTCACACTGATCTACCGAGAAGTAGCCAAGCATAGTTCATATGAGAGGAGCGTCTGATTGGTGGGTCAGAGGACCAATCAGAGAGCCTATAAAGGGTCAGTTCGAGAAGCCGTTACCTGGTGAAGAAACTGGAGTTGTGTATATTTTATAACTGATGTCTTCCACTGAACAGGGCTCTGTTTGACTACGAGAGGTCAAAGGACAGCGGCCTGCCCAGCCAAGGGCTCAGTTTCAGGTACGGGGACATCCTCCACGTCATCAACGCCTCCGATGACGAGTGGTGGCAAGCCCGCCGTGTCACGCCACACGGTGACAGTGAGGAAATGGGCGTCATTCCGAGTAAAAGGCGGTGAGTGTTTTCACATTTTTATGAAGTCCCAACACTAAAGAGAAGCTTGTCCTGATAGTATCGGAGACTGTAAAGCTATAATTGAATGAAAAACGTATTTTTAGCTGAACCAGTCTGGACTGTGCAGCAAACCAGTGTCTCATTTTAACTCTTTTAATGGCTGACTGGAACGTCTGTTTAGAAAATCTATTATCCTAAAAGTTAACATGGTTACTTACTCAACGTACTCAGGGATCACTGGACGCCACTGAGTCATTTTGTACATGCACTCCTGCATATTTCTTTTATTTATTTATTTTTTAAGATTTATTTATAAGGCTTTTTGTGCCTTTATTGATGGAGTAGGACAGTGGATAGAGACAGAGACAAGAAAGCAGGAAAGGGCCGCAGACTGTTTTCGAACCCGGGCCGCCTGCGTAAATGGGGCATGCCTTGAACCACCAGGCCGCCTACACCCCACTCCTGCATATTTCTTAATGTATGACCCTGTACATAATGTATATGACAGAATGAGCACTTTGAAGCTTGCTCCTAATTCACCCCTCATTCCTGCCATTTACCCCCACCCCCACATTTAGTGCATTCATGTCCAGGGGCATGGTATTCTGATCCGTGTTTGTATGGAGTGGTGGGGTAAAGTGTTTGGGGTACATGAAATCCCCCAGAATGTCCTGCAAATCACTGGAAATATTTAAAAATGATTACAAAGATGTTGTTTGGAGCATCGTCGCCCTTTAGATCAGTAGAATTAGAAGTACAGTCAAAGTTAGCCAGTCTACAGAGCCTAAGTCCTGGTTTCAGACCACACTGGCTCAGCAAAGTCCTCAAATCCAGTCTGACTTTGTTTAGGTCACTAATCAACACAGTGAGGAGAGTTCTTCACGCTGGCGTTATAAACTCTACTAAGCTGTTCAAGGTGGAGGGAAATGTTGATCAGAGCAGGGCAACATCAATCCCTGCTCTCCAGTGTGGCCACGCCCCCATCTGGGGGGAAACAAGCCATCAGGCTGACTGGTGGTAGGTTAGAAAGCAGCTGGAACAGTGGGATTAAATTTATGTTTTGTGCCCTAAACAAATAAAAAAACATAATACACGGCATGTTTTGTTTCTGTGAAATGGTGAAAGAGCTTTTTCACACATTCACTAACCTATTAACCGCATCCAACTGCTAAGATTCATGTCGGTTTCTCCAGTCACAAGAAGGAACTGTCCAGTATGACAGAGAGAACATGAACACACTCACGTGTACACCTATAATTTTGTTTATTTCATATTTTTACGATGTATTTTCTCATGAATGTCCCACTGTGTTTTTTTATGTCACTGGCCATTTGATCTTCCTCTCAATAACCTTTTAACCGGTTATATTTTAAGCTTTTAAATCCCTGATGACCCAATCTTTCTCATCAACTGCCGTTCATTTTTATGGAGCATTTTCCCCCAGAAAGGGGCGGGGCCAGCATCGTTTGGGCAAAGTACCTACATGGATCACTCTTATCCATACTAGGGCAGGAAGAAAAGCAGAAATCACACACAAGGGAGGCAAACCACAAAATTAACCAGAAAACATGGACAAGAATTAGAAAGAAGACCCACGTACACAGGGATGGAAGGAAATAAGAGAACACCAGAAAACTAAACTAGGGATTACTAAAACACTCAAACAGGAGGAGGGAAACGAATCAAACTCTGAAACACTAAACCAGCACAGGATCATCACACATAAACACCGATACAGCTCAAAAACTGGATGTGCTGGACATGCTGGGTTGTTTTAAGTGTTTTTATTTCTGACGTCTCTTTTCCTCGACAGGGTGGAGAGGAAAGAGCGGGCGCGTCTGAAGACGGTGAAGTTCAACGCCAAACCGGGGTCATTTGACTCCAAAGGGGTAAGTGGAGATGTTTCTATCATAATGAGTTGATGACGGCTCAGATAGACCTTCATTAATGTTAGAAATATCATCCCGATGATGTAGAGTCTACTGTTATAATAATAAGAGCCAAAGATGTTAGAACGTAGCGGTTCTCAACTGGTCAACACCCAAAACTTCACGTTTTCTATCATATCTAAATGTTTTCATGAAGAATGGAGCAGTTTGACTAGAAATGATGTAACAGAACAGGATGGAGACATTTCCTCCAAAATAAAAGCACATCATACATATATTTATCCAGGCAGACATCCTCAGAAATAGCTTCACCAGTTGAGAACCATGATAGTGATAATTCTAGTGTTGATTATTTCATGAACTTATAGAAACCTTTGGATCAAGAACTGTTATGTTTTATTTATAATGTAAATTATTGTATTATTAGTTCATCACTTTAATGTTAGACGTTCTTCAGCTCAGTTGTTTTAATGGAGATTTCATCCAAAACCTCTCAACAGTGATCATCAAAATGCTAAAACTGATGTTTTATGTAATAATGTCATTAAGCATCCAAAGTGACGTACATTCAAGAGTAAGAATAACACAAGCACAGATGAAAAAAATGATGAAAGAAAAGCTTTTTGTTACGTTTATTCATGCTGATTCGTGATATGTTATGTTTAATTATATGTAATTCAAATGGAGAATGTGAAGAAGAAACAGAATGAATGTGGAGCTAGAAATCCATCTGAGAAGAAGCTGTTAGTTCAGACCTGATGAACACAATCTGGATATTTCCTCTGGTTTTTAACACATTAGGGGTGTAACGGTTCACAGAGGTCACAGTCTGATACCGGTTCACAAGGAAAAAAGCAGCATAAAGTTCTGGATTAATGTTTACAGTTTTCCCTTATTAATCATTTTAACCGACAGTAGAGCAGCTACAGTTCTTCTCTATTTACTGATATTTAGAATCGCCTGCGATAAATAGTTCAGCCTGGAGCAGATAAAGGACAAGAGTGATGAATGTAGCTGCCAACACAGGAATGAACGGCTAAATTTCTCCTGATGTGAAATGATAAAATGATACAACACCAAAAATCAAAATAGGTGCATTTTACAGCAATGCATCATATTAAAGGCCCTGTAAAGTGGAAATAAATCTGTATTTAGGTTGGTTGTATGACAGCTCACTGTGTGATGAACCCCCTGGTCAAATTTCATTCAGATAAAACATCTCCAAGTTTTTAATTAAGCTTCAAAATCATGAAAAATGAGGCAGTAAAATCTGCTCCAGGATGGTGTGGGCGTGTCTGTTGAATGAGCTGAAGCCACGCCCACTCAGGAGAAATATGGTCCTCTGAGATTTAAGAAAGCTACAATCTGAATGGAGGAAAGTACTCACGCCATTATCCTGCCTCTTGACCTTTTGTTGACATCAGAAGACGAGACAAAGTCTGTTTTCTGTCTCAAATCTCTTTTCTGATGCTTTCAGTGACTGAGTTTACATGGACCTGAGTATCCCGGTTATGAGTCATGTCCCGGTTTTTATCATATTTGGGATACTGTGTTTACATGTGCACAGAGAAACCTGGTAATTCATATTCCTGTATACATGAGAGAAAGTAGTATCCCAGTTTCTGATCACTGAATCATAGCTGCGCCGATAGTTGATGTTATTTTACATTTACCATTTACCAGAAAGTTAGAGATTTTAGAAAAATTAGATCACTGTTTTTTTGGGTTTAAAACAGTTAAATGCCAGCATTACGCAGCAAAAATGGTACCCACCTCATTCCAACAACGGGAGAAAACAAAACTAATCTCGTTTATAGAACGCTTGCTTATAAAACGTCTGCAGAAAAAAGAGAGCGAAAGGGAGATCTCAAATGAATAAGCTTATTATAACTTCATGTTTAGAATTTTTATCACTTATTAGGCTATTATTATTATTATTATTATTATTATTATTATTATTAAACACAATGAAAGTTTGGCAGAGATGCCAAGAAATAGTGAAGCATCTTGCAGTCGACTGACTTCACTAAATAACTTTTCCGGAATCGACTTCAAAATAAAAGTCTATGAAAACGGGGGCAGCTCAAAGTGGGTCTTAAAAAGGCTACGCTTTTATTTTGAAAAACATACTGGAAAAGTCATCGTTTCTAAATGTCAGGACTGGGAGGAGTTTGCAGGCTGTGCAGGTCGCTTACCCAGTGCCGTCTTTCCATCTTCAGCTCTAACTCATGGCGTAAGCGGTCATTCTCAGTAAACTACGCTCACGTTTCATTCATGGCTGAAAATTTAAACTGTTCAGTTCACATTTTATCTAAATATCAGAGCGTTTTGACTGCCGTCAGATCACAGACTGATCCTCTGCAGACACAGCCACTCAACTGTCACTCTCTCTGGGCAGAGATCAGCTGATCCGCTGATATTTACAGTCAGTTAGATTAAGTTCAGTCAAAGTTGCGCCTGCGCACGTAAGTCTACAGCAGCCAGAAAACAGGATACTGCGTATACATGGCACAGTATCCCGTTTTCTTTTGGAGTTCTCCAGGTAGTAAAACCGGGTTTCTCAAAAACGGGATACTGTAATATCCCAGTTTCTGCAGGTGTATACATGAACAAAGAGAAAATGGGATACTCAAAAAACCCGACAGAAAACGGGATACTCAAGTCCATGTAAACACAGTCAATGATCCATAGACCACTGTGGCTGATAGATTTGGTAAATTTACCTCACAATGAACAGAAAAACAGCATTTAACTGACTGTTAACTTTCAATAAAGGCAGAGACATCAGCTAACGACAGACTGGACTGAGATGAACTGCTCTGTGATTTTAGATTGGAGTGTTAGAGGTGGGCTGTGGGCCAATGACATCATGAGCCCACATATTGGCCCCGCCCACATGAGACCCAGCCAGGAAATAGGTGTTAAACTTTCTAAAGGCCCAAAATCCAGAATTCAGTCTCATGTAGATGTCAGTGTTTTCACACATTTACAGCAGCCAGATTCCAACATTTCTAGAGAGTTCAGACAAACGTTTGGATTTCACTTTACAGGGTCTTTAAGAATTTATGAAGCCAATGCCACGACTCTGTCACATGTTTGTGAGCGAAAAGCTGCTGCAGCGGTGACTTTTACTGATATTAACACAGAATTGTTTACTGAAGCTACAGTAGCTTTTCTTAGTGTGTTCTGGTGTGCTCACTTCTTCCTCTTCTTCGTTGGTTTTTTAAGAGCAGCTGGGAAACAGTCAGAGCTTTACTGCAACCTAGATTTTTTCTGCATTCAGATTCATTTATCATGTGACCACATGCACTGAACTTTGACCCCAAACCAGTGATGACAGACACCGTTACACCCCTAACAGTCATGGATTAAGGTTTGCCCTACTCTCTGTAACTCAAAGCGTTGGTTTCTCTAGTGTAAGGAGGTGATCCGTAAACCTGCAGACAAAACAACCCAGATTAATAAAAGGCTCATAGACCTGCAAGAGTAAATCCATGACCAGCTTCAGGCCTGTTTGTCTGGATTTGATGATCTGGATCCAGACTAACATGCTGTATGTTCAGAAGTTCAGTAGCAGTTGCACAGATGGAATAATCGGCTTTTCAAACTGCATATAAAGCACTGACTGAAACAGGACCCCTTTGCATTTGTAAAGTAAGTCTTGCTGGTCCAGGTCCAGTATCCATGGCCACATGAAATCAATCACATCCCTCTGCTCCAATTACTCAGACTGTGTTAGCGGATGCCAAACAATTCAGACATTTTCATAACAAACATGAACCAAAGGAGGAAGTGTGTAAAAGTTGCATGACTCTCTACAAGCCTTAGAAATGTCCACACCAGATTCTGATCAATAACGATAATCAATGATCACTTTATGATGTCTCATCCTTTAAGTTGCTTCCTTTGTTTCCAGTTCTGCATGTTTGTTGTGTTTGCTTCTGTCAGTCTTCTCTCTGACTAAACTCTCGTTTGTTCATAGCAGGATCTCAGTCAGTCTTCTCTCACCTCGCTTTGTCTTTAAATTCCCTGACACAGCATTGGCACATCAAGAAGTTCAGCCGGCAGCTCGGGTCCTCCATACCAAAATATTCCTCCTTTGTGATTTCACAGGTGGTTTATTGTTCCTTTACAGAGGTGGTTTCAGTTAAACAGGTTCTAGGCAGTCAGATTTGATAAAAATTCTATTTTACACTAAAACTGGCACATACAGGAAGAGAACTTTTGTTACTTTCAGTCATCCATTGAAACAAGTAACAAACCTGATTTCCACAATGTAAGGAGTAGACAGTAGAGATATTTGTGTTCACATGTAAAGTAAATGTAAAAATAAATTCTCAAGTAAAGTTCAGATACCTGAAAAATCTACTTAAGTACAGTATTTTTCATTCTTTACTTCCCACCTCTTATATCTGGTACCCAAATGCATTTATTATAACATTCAAAATGTTAAAACTTTATGTGACAAAAGCAAAACTGTTGACTAGAGAAACAGCACAGATAAGCATCAGGAAAAGAGGAAGTGATGTCATGCTCTCTCTGGGTCAGTGGCACCCAGGCCTCAGAGCTGATTGGCTGGTACATTTAGTTAATCAGATTATTGTGGGCGGGACATCGGATGAGACTGTGGAGAGTGAAAACAAAGCCAAAAGTGAAGACACAGCTCTTGAATGGAGCCGAACTACCATACCTTTTATTGATTATCGATGCTGATAATCAGCTAATGCTAAATGCCGGCTTCAATAATCGACCAGGCGATAACACGTTGACCCCTGATTTATATTTCTGACCAGATTCTATCCAGATAAAAATGTGAGTATCATCTTTAAAGGGGAAATATTTTACCCTTTAAGACAAGCTTATATTGGTCTCAGAGGTCCCTAAAACATGCTTATGCAGTCTGTTGCTGGAAAATACTCCTAAAAACCCCCTCTGTTTCAGCCCTGCTCAGAACAAGCTGTTTCCGTGTCTGTGGCTTTAAATGTTAATGAGCCATCGGACTCCACCCATCTCCAGGAGAGATGGGCGGAACTTTCTTCTCAGTGGGAAGGGCCAGCTGAACCTGGGGGCGGGGCTAACTCCTCACATGACAAGCTAAGGATGGCTCTTCTGGACAGAGTTAAATAAATGAATAAATCATAGTCCGGTTATTCTCTTTACTCTTCTGTGCTGTTATGGTTGACTTTAAAAAAGAAGGGTGGGAGGACCAGATGCTGACTTTTCTCTGCAGAAACTTCTTGATGTCTCTCTGTCTGCTGCCAGCCGTTTTTGTGTGCATGACTGTGACAGATCTGCCTGTTTGCTCCCATGCTTTCTCTCCTTTCACAGTCATTCAATGACAAACGTAAAAAGAATTTCATCTTTACGCGAAAGTTCCCTTTCTACAAGAACAAAGAGGGAGAGCAGGATGGCAGTGATTCGGACCGTAAGTAACCTCACAGGCTCTCACTCCTTCTTTAGCCAGTGTAGGGCACATGTAGGGCAGAGCAGGGGCCTGTCCCGTCTCCTCCCATGGTTTCTTTGTTGGATCCCTCTCAGGTTCTTTGTTCAGAGGCTGATCGGTCAGCAGGAGGAGTCAGAGCTTTATTTCTTGAGATCTGTTCCCATAGGTGACATGGTGTGACCCCGTTTTCCTTCAGGGATCATGTTGGTTCAGTGTCAGCAGCCTGGGTGTTATACTGCTGTGTTTGACTCCCCCTGCTGGCTGATAGCAGCTGCACAGAGACTGATGTGTGGGTCCTCAGCCCTCTCTCTCTCTGAAACCTTCTGCTCATGTCGGCTCTGCTCCGTCCTCTCTCTCTTTCTTTGTTCTGGCTCTCTGTGGATGAACACAGGACATCCTGGGATTAGGTGATGATGGGTATGGGACAAAGACGTTCAGTAAGTTGGTCCAGGATTGGTTTTTACTCTCTGTTTAACCCCGACCCGCCCAACCACATGACTGCATGCTGTACTTGTTGGATTTGTCAGTGTCTCGGTTTCAGTGTGTCCATAAAGACAGCTTCACAAAACACAGACTAAGTCAGGTTTTTCATGGTGAAATGTGACTCAATGTTGATTCATCTTAGTTAAAGCCTGCCCCTCTTCTAATGTTTATGACCCCATTAGAGACATTTTAACCTGGTTTTCTATACAACTTTGTGCCTAATATTCTGAATTTATTCGACTTTATCTCAACATTTGACTTTTTTAAAAGCATGATGAGATGATGATGCTGTTTCTCTGTAGAAGCAGAGCCAATCTGTTCGGAGTTTCATGAGTAATCGTGCCAGTATCAGGACTTTCTAACCAGTTTACCAGTAGCTCTTGTTTCTGCTCCACTGGAGCTTTCCCAGCTGTTCCCAGCATGCTGAACAGACTCTAAGAAGTTTAAGTACATCAGTCTTAAACTTTTCTGTTAATGCATTTTGAGAATTTGAATGCATGTTTGCATGACATGGACATCAAGAGCTGATGTGTTTTTGCATGTTGAGTTGAAGTTTCTGATCCTGGTGTTTTATCTCTGAGTGAAGTTTTAATACGTTGGTTTCTGTCACGGGCTGCGACAGAACCTTCCAGTCTTATTTCAGCTGATTTTTATTCTACACGTCTGATTATGTTTGGGTTTAAATGAGGTGTAGATAAAATAATTTATGATAGAATAAAAGAACATTTTCTCAGTGGACCATCATCAGATCTTCAGGTTAAAACTCCTGATTAACATTAGGGTTAAAGAACAGGAACTAAATCAGAGTGATCACTCTGACCTCATCCGTCCCAGGTTTTCTTGAACTACCTACCCTACTGTCCCAGTCTCCTCCAGATGTGAAATCACTCAGTCAGAGAATAGAAGATATTAATAAAATCAGAATAAATCAGAAGTAAAGTCAAAGTAGATGTTTGGTTTGTCTGAATAGTGAGTTTATTATGTCATCAGTTTATTCAGCATGAGCCGTATGTCTGCATGACCATGTCAGCAAAAATCAGAGAAATCATCCTGTAAACATCAGATTTATCAGGGAAAATAACATTTTATTTCATGTTTGCTCCAACAGGAAGTCAAGATGATGTCATCATCTCATATGAGCCTGTGATGAGGCAAGAAAGTAAGTCAAATCTCACCCACTGCCTTTAAATCATTCAACTATAAAAACGGTCTCACTCAGCGGAGGGTCTGTTATTCCTTATTCTGGCTGATGAAAGTAAATCAGGATGACAGCAGTCTGATTTCAAACCAGTCTTCAGAATCACAGAAACACCAGATTAGACTTTATCTCTCAGTTAAAGGTTCAGATCATTTTAGTTTTTGTGTCCATCACCACCACAATATTATGTTTTTATTACCAGCAGCCTCTACACTTCACCTGAGCATCACTGCAGGTATATTAAGATAAAAACCTGTTTTTATGTTTGGAGAAATGAGGCCACCTAAGATCGATTATTAAACACATACATGCTCTCTCTGCCCCCTCACAGACACGGTGCTAGTCTGAAAATATCCTGGGTCTGTCTAAAGGTCAGGGGCAGCACTGACCTAATCAGACTAAACCCCTACCTAACCCTGATTAAACCCTGACTTCACCTACCTTAAACTGACATAACCCTGACTAAACCCTTACACCTGAATTAACCTGACTTTACCTTGACTAAACCCTGACGTGACCCTGACTAAACCTTGACTTAACCATACTTTAACTGACTTTACCTTCACCTACCCTAAGTAAACCCTGATTTTACTTGAATAAACCTGACCTAACCCTGACTTAACCTGACTTATCTGACCCTGACTAAACCCTGAATGAACCCTGACCTAACTTGACTTAATCATCATTTAACCCTGATTTAATCTGACTTAAACCCATTGATCTTTCAGATGTGCTTCTCACAGGACAGTCCCAGGGTTCAGCACAGATAAACGTGGTTCTTACTTGACAATCATATATTTGTATTAAACCCATAACAGGAAGCAGTTTGATAACTCCAGCTCCTCTTCACACAGTTCATCACACCTCCTCATGATCCTTGTCTTTCTTCCTTAAATAAATAAAATAAACTCAGTCAGTCGTGTTGGTTTTTTATTTCCAGTCGATTACGCCCGGCCCGTCATCATCCTCGGACCGATGAAGGACAGAATCAACGACGATCTGATCTCTGAGTTCCCAGACAAGTTTGGCTCCTGTGTGCCGCGTAAGTAATCCATGCAACAGAGCATTCATGCTGATTCATAGGAGACATAAGAGATATGGATTATTCAGCAGATCAATGATCCTGATTCCTCTGATCAGGATCCTCTCTATGAAGTCTGTTTCCTCTCACACTCGTGCCCCTCCTCTCATGTATGTCCAGCTCTATTCTCTTTAGTTCAGGCAAAGCTTCTCCCAGAATTATTAGTGTGTGTTTATGGGTTTTTTGTGCATATACCACCCCTGCATCCCTCATTTTTCCCTCCTCCCTGCTAGGCTCTTAAACCATCTGTGTTTGTGGCGTGTTTTTATCACCCAAAGCTGTTTTTATTTTGCATGTTTTGATTTACCCATCTCTTTTATTCCAATGTATTCTTAAACCACATAAAGCTGCCAACAGTTCAAGCCGAGACGGTAAGTGAGTAGAAAAGCTGAACGTTGTTTTGTGTTAGTCCCACTAGAGTTTATGATCAGTCCAATCAGATATGTTCATCTACATATGATTCCTTTAGTAAAAGTCAGATTTAAACGTCTTCTCTTTAAAGATATCCAGGGAAATTTGTTCAGCTACTGTTAGATATCCTAACACAGTTAAAAAGGAGTTAACTATTGCACATTTTACCACAGCATCCATTCTCCAGGGGTCCATTCAAACGTCTCCTGTCCTAGCTCTCCTCTTGGTGTATTTTTGAACAGTCTGTGAACTCTGACATACTGAATCAGGTTTCCTACATCTGCAGGCTTGCTTGGGCACAGAGTGATGTCAGTGATGTGAAGCAGAGCAGGGGGGCAGAGGGACGCAGGCAGGGGTCAAACCTGGGTACCAAACCTAATGTTTAAAACAGCCTTACCTACAGCTTAATGTTAATGTGTGAAGCACCTTAAACTGAATATAAACACACTTCACCAGATTAATGTTTTATCTCATTCTTTGATGAAAAGACCATAATCATCATCTTTATCATCCAAACAGCAGAAATCACATTTAAACACTGATTAAAATTTAAGCTTTATTTTTGAAACAGGGACACAAATCCAGTTTAAATTTGACTTCTTGATAAGTGGAGGTTGGGTTAAAATAAAAAGGAATACATGTTATATGCTGTGTTAATCTAATCGACGATGACTAAAGATGCTAGTCCTCTTTTTTCATGAGGAGGACGGGACTAAGACTAGCAGGAGATAGGTGTTTGATGATGAAAAATAAGTTTGTCATTGCTACAGAGAACTTTAAAGGTATATCACTATATCTCTAGTATATTTATTTATTTAAATTTAGTCAAAGAGGGAAACCTCACTGAAATTAATAATGTCATTTATGAGTGTCCTGTTGGGGGGAGAGGGAGGTCTGGGTTCACCAGCTGAGAAGTTAGATGGAAGTTAGATGGACAAGAGTGTCCTGGCAAAGACAGGCTGCAGCACATCTAACAGAGTGACAGACATGAAATATCAAACACAAAATAACATTAACAAAACACAGATCAACCAATCCTGAGTGACAGAGAACAAAGTCATTGGTCAAAAACAAAAACATGTACGGCTCCAAGCATCCTCCAGTGTCTACGATCTACTCTGAAATCATTTAGAGAGACCAGATCCCCAAGACATAGTCTTCAGGAACCTGAATCTCCTTTTACCCATTTTAACAGACTTTGGGCACAGAGAGCAAAAATAAGTCGTGTGACTGAGTCATAGAGCAACGGCTGTAGCTTCCAGAACTTTCCTCATGAATAAAATCACAAAAGCCTTGTAGATATAACCTTGCAAAGCAGATAGATGTTCCCGTTTCCGTGTTTCTCACTGGTGAATCCATCTTGGAAAGCTCCTGTCTGAACCATTTGGGCCCGGTTAGAAAGTGACAGGACCAATCAGCGACGAGGGGCAGTACTTTCAGGCGCGGTGGAGTCGTGACGTAAGCAAGCAGCAATAAGAGGCCGGTGGTTCTGCTAAAGCGCCAGTTTTATCAGAACTTGACCACATTTCTTTGTTAAAAAAAGAACAAAGAACAGCAGTGAGTTGTTTTCTTTTCAAAAACAACAAAAGTCGTGTACTGACATGTCTACAGTCACCGTGGTTCGCGTTATTCAGTTCTCTATGGAGCTTACTCCTCGATAGGGGCGCACCTCGCTAGTGGCTACGGCGTGTTTTGTTGCTCTGATCGACAGACAGAACATTCAAAGGCTCTGCCCTTTCCCAGGCACTGTATATTAGAGGTTGTCAGGTTCTTGTAAATGTAACCCACTCCACAATGGCGGTCCTGGAGTCTCCCTAAACACCCTGGGACTCTGCGTTGTGTTTGATGTTATGGTTGGGAGGTGTCATGCAGAGAGACGAAGCACCGGAGACAGGAGTTCTGTTTGCAGCTGGGACCAGGAGCTTTATTTCACACACACTGGGAATAGAACGGCTCCACATCTGGTTCTGGCACCTTACAAGTGACAGTAAACATTCAAAATAAATCTCTGAGAGCAATATCTCAGTGTACAGCATTAATTGCATATAAAAGTAAATAAAATATCTATTAATGAAAATAAAGTTCTGCACATCTTCTTAATAAGGCACTTTCAACATGTTGTGACAAGTTTTAGGTCACAATAGAAAATACCCTGAACTAATGACATGACCGTGGGAAAGAATGAGAAGCTAATGTGTGATCAAAAGGTATTCCTAACATGTGCACATACACTGAAGCTAACTGCCTAGGTGGTTTATTCTTACCAAAAACACCAGTACAAATGTACAAAACTCACATCAGTTGGTACATAAACATCCTACATGAACACATTCATTGAAAATACTGGCTGGGTGGCTGTTTTATAGTTTATACATTTCAATATGACACAGAGAACAATTTGCCGTGCTTACCTTACAAGTGACAGTAAACATTAGAGAAAAAATGGCGCTGCACGGCAGGATAGCGCAATCTAAGGTGCCCTGTGAGGGACAAACTACTTCTACAGCTATCCTCTTCAGGGAATACAAAGCGCAACAGCGACACCCTGTGGCGAGTTTAGGTCACTACCTTACATAAATAAGGAAACACCAATGATTTAGCCTAAGCTGTGATAATGAAGGCCAACTAGCTTGATCATACAGAGTACAATGATGGGTTAAGGACTTTAGACTGGTCATAAAGCTCAGCGCTCCCCTGGTACAGTGTCTAAAGATCTAAGTCGCTGAGAAGATGCATGCATGTACATTAAAGTAATGAAGGTGCTCACAGTTCATTGATGCATACATCCATCCATTTTCTGTACCGCTTCATCCCGCTGGGGGTCGGGAGCCTACCCCAGCTGTCACTGGGCGAGAGGCGGGGTTCACCCTGGACTGGTCGCTAGTCAATCACAGGGCTGACATAGAGAGACAGACAACCAGGCACGCTCACACCTACGGTCAATTTAGAGTCACCAATTAACCTAACAAGCATGATTCTGGAGGTGGGAGGAAGCCGGAGTGTCCGTAAAGAACCCATGCATGCACGGGGAGAACATGCAAACTCCACACAGCGAGGCCCTGACTGGGAAGTGAACCAGGAACCTTCTGGCTGTGAGGCAGCAAAGCTAACCCCTGCACCGCTGTGCAGCCGCATTGATACATATTTTAGATTTATATTAATTTCACTATATAGCTTATAAAACTAGTTTAAATAAACATTTTAGATTTATATGACCTTTAATATATGATTAATAAAATCAGCTTGAATATAATGCTTGTTAGGATCATAACAAAAGACTGAACTATGAGGACTTTTTATTGACTAAAACTAAAGTTGAATTGACTGAACTAGAGTAAATGTTAGAGGACTGAGAATGACTGGGATGCATTTCTGTGAAAAAGTCTGGCTTTTCACAGTCAGATTGGCTCAAACAGCCGTACCGCTGCTCCTCACCTAACTTATAAAATCTGCTCATGAAACAAAAGAAGAATTTAAGCTTGGCGGCTGTCAGCTGAGATATGCTGTTTTATTTTCCCAGCATCCTTTGCAATCAAAAACACTCACACATGAAAATAAGAAGAATTTCCTCAGAATTTCTAAGTAGTGCTATGTTGCAGAGCATTTTTTGGTGGGTTGCAACTAGGTGTCTGAAAAAAAAGGTGGCAAAAGTCCTGAAGTCCTTCATTTTACCCTGTTTTACTATGAAATTGAGTAAACATAAGTGTTTGATCAATATTTCAACTTATTTATCTCCTCTTCTTGCAATAAAAGGCTACTTCTCCCAAGAAAATGAAGGAATTTTACAAGTTCTCTGGAAAATTGGCAAAAATGAAAACATAGTGATGGGATAAAGGGTATGAAATTAGTCAGTTTGTCCCTTTTCTCTCTTACATCAGGTGTTTTGTTCCAATCATGCTCTAAACTGCGACATATTCCATTAACTGAACATGCGTTGTTGAATGTTGTTTTAAACTTGGGTTAAATCTAGGCTTACAGCATTCATAACTAAACCTGTGGTCATACTTTCTCCTCTAAAGCAGGGGTTCTCAACCCCAAAATAAAGGTGCCAGAGACCAGGGGACCCCCACAGTACCTGAAGGTGGTTGAATACAGCCATGACATTCAAGAAAAGTCATGTGGAGACAAGGCCGCACATTAGGGGGAAATATGGGAGAGCTTTCTGGGGCCCAAACAAACTGGGGGCCAGCAAAATCCTGGTCCATTGAAAAGTTAAAGTGTGGTATCTGCTTATCAAAGAAACAAATACCTTTTTAATTCATTTGTGTAGTCGGTAGTTCTCTTAAAAAACGCAAATTCTTGGGGCGCAGGTGGCAGAATGGATAAGGCGCGCGTCCCATGTATGCGGGCGGCCCCGGCTCAAGTCCCTTGCCGCATGTCTCTCCCCGCCCTCCTTCCTGTTTCCGACTTTATCCACCATCCTCTCCACTATCAAATAAAGGCACAAAATGCCCAAAAATAAACCTTTAAAAAAAATGCAAATTCTTTTGTTAACATCAGAGTAAAGATACATTAAAAATAGCTAAAATAGGTAATAATGGCAAAAAATGTTAGTAAAGGTGGTCAAATTGGATATTAAAAGAGCAGAAATTGGTTACAAGTGCCAAAAATTAGATAAAAGTGGCAAAAATAACCAAATAAAGGGCAAAAAAGGGTTGACGTGGGAAAAACGGGCATTTGAAGTGGTAAAATTGGGATTTAAAAATGTCTAAAATGGTTTTAAAGTGCCAAAAATAGGCGGAAATTCAGTGAAATGGGATGAAAAATTCAAAAAAGGGTTAGTTGAGGCAGAAATTGGAAGAAATTGGTTAAACTGACAACAATGGGCATATTGAATGCCATATAAAGTGGTGAAGAGGGGTTAATAGTGGCAATAATGGGACAACAGAGCTGACACTAGGCAGAGAGTGGTGAGATTTGGTTTAAGGTGGCAAAAACAAGCAGGAAAAAAAGTGTTGGAAAAGGTTTAAAAATTGAGAAAAAATGGAAATGCGTTAAAATTTGACAAGTTTGGTGTAAAGTGGCAAACAGTGTAATTTAAAAAATGTTCTTAGTTTTTTAAAGGCATTTGGAGACCCCATCTCAGTGTCTCATGACCCCCAATGGGGTCCCAACCCCAACATTGAGAACCCCTGCTCTGAAGTAGGGTGTAGTGTTTCCTCTGCTAAAGGAGATTCTAACGGGAGCCATGAAGCTCCTCTCATTATTATTATTAACAGAATTCAAACAGCTCTTATCGTTGCCCACACTGAAAACGTTGATTCGTTTTCCTCCACCTGGAACCTTCCTATCTAAAAAGGACGGTTTGAATGGACCTCATGTGTGATCTCAATAAAAAGATGGTGTATCAGAGGTATTTTATTTCCTATTTTATTTACTGTTGAGCAAATTTCATCCTAAAATGCGAGTGGATATCTTTAAAGTTAAAACAGAAGAGTTTCTGTCTTAAACAACAAACTAAACTGTGGTTGTCAAAAAGTAGATTTATTTCAGAGCAGAATGCAGAAAAACTAACAAAGAAGAGTTTCAAAGATCTGAAGCTGTCAGCCAATCCCCCTGTTCTCACAGTGATGGAAAATAATTCCACCACTGCTCCCTAGAATAACTCACTGACAGCTCAGTGGACCAACCAGAGGCCATCTGCATCTTTTACTATAAAATATTAACCTTTTTTATTTGTGCTTCACTTCTCATTTTTTTCACTGCTATTTATGTTCATGTCAATATCAGAACTTCCTTATTTCCTTTCAAAACAAAGCAGGTTTTTATCCAAACAGGAAGTGGAATACTCACAGCTTGTACAACAGCATTAAACAGCAGATCTAATCAAATAAGCCCTTTGGAGCCGTCTGATTAAAGAGTCAGCTTCATCGCATCCAAAATACAATCTTTGACTTCATTTAAATCAACACACTGTGAGCCAGTAACTCATGTTGAAAAATATAGACTTTAAAATGAGTGTTTTGAATTTTTGAAGGTAGTTGAATAAAAATATAGCGTTAAAAATGTGATTATCTATATTCAGTAATTAATCTGATTAAAAACAAGTTTCTGACAGTGTTGTTATTAAATGAGACATTTCAGAGCTCTGACAGTAACACTAAGAGTTGCTCCCAGATATCTGAACTGTGGTTCTGTTGTTTGTGGTGGATTATGTAGAGAGATCATAACCCCCTTAGAGTGCTGCTGTGTTCTCACTAGCTGAGACCCTCAGAGAGGAGATTTCAGAGGTGTTTTCTGGTTCAGTCTTATTTTCTGTTCATACTCATTGTTGTCCTCTGATCTGAAGATACCACCCGACCAAAGAGGGACTACGAGGTGGACGGCCGGGACTACCACTTCGTAAACTCCAGAGAGCAGATGGAGAGGGACATCCAAGAGCACAAGTTCATCGAGGCGGGACAGTACAACGATAATCTGTACGGGACGAGTGTCCAGTCTGTCAAATACGTGGCAGAAAGGGTGAGTTTTTACTCGTCTGTTAAACTCAGTGTTAGCAGCACCACATAAAAGCAAGGCAAGCTAGTGCTCAGTTTAGAGAGTGTGACAAGACTACAGTGAAGTCCAATTATAAAACAGTCCATGCAAATTTGTTTTTTTTTATAGCTGTAAAAAATGAGGATGTGTTTGAGTGGTGTAGTGAGATTCTCCTGACATCCTGCATTTAAGAAGGTTCAATGTTTGGTCAGCAGTGTTGTCAGTGGTGTCAGGGGTGAATTAAGTTCTATAAATCTTAGTTTTTGTTTTATTTCAAAATGTGTTTTAGGAGTAAAACCTAACTGGCATTTAGAATCTCATGTACAGGATTGTCCTAGCCGAACGATGCAGCAGCACAGCTGCACATCGTCCCAGTTATTCTGGCCAGTTTGAGTTAATCAGAGACCAGAGATGGTTTCAGAACCGCTTTCTCAAACATTTCTGTGTCTTTTTTACTTCATGCCTCTGTTTCAGGGTAAGCACTGCATCCTGGACGTGTCTGGAAACGCCATCAAACGACTTCAAGTAGCACAACTTTATCCCATCGCCATCTTCATCAAACCCAAATCTATTGATTCATTAATGTGAGTATCCTGTTTCCATGTGGTTTATGTGTAGAGAACTTCTACTGGCCTGCGTGTTCAATGCCTTTACTTTTATTTTTTTTCGTGAGCGAGACGGTCAAAGAGCCGGATCCAATTTGATCCAATCATTGTTACTAGTACTATTATTTATATATAGATTGTATGTCTGTGTGTTATTTCATTGATTAGTAGGGATGATCAGACCATTTTGAAAAACAATTGCACGATATTTTTACCAATTTTAAAAATCAAGCATAGTTGGAATAAAATGCCTTCCCAAATATCAATCATACGTCGTGACGTTGCTTAAACTGGCAGGTCAAATGAAGCCAAACTGGTACCCGAATAAAGAGCTGCTTGGGAGCTGAAAGAGCTGGCTCTTTTTGCCGAGTCAAATTATGCAGATCACTGAATAGAGCCTGAATTTCCATCACTATTTATGGTGTGTTTTATTAGAGAGGGATGAAACTTAAAGTTCCCATTGTCAATCACTGAAGGCCAGTTCAGACCAAAGCATTAGAGGAGCTCTACTGCTGCACATCGCTAGCCTCATAGCATAATTGCCTCAGTCATTTTCTGCCAAACTGTAATATCTGCCTAATTCTACTCTCCTATGCTGTTGATTCATTGTGGTTCATTACCTACATCCTCAGCCAATCATAATCCATAATCCTTATATGACCAAGTCATCTAATTAATGGATTAATTATTATCTTTATTATCTATTAAGTCATTTTTACATGTTGCTGTGGCTTTTCTTTTTAAAGAAACTGGTTCACACTCATGGTAGAACTTCCTGTTACACATGATGAGAACCAAATGAGGTACTCAGGTTCCAGTTTAGAAACAGAATAGAATAAAAATATAATTAAACTAAAAATGCACTCGGAGAGCGCAGACCTCCGCCATTAGCCCTATCTCCCAATAGTACAAAATCCTTTCAAAAATTCCTGGATCCAGACAGTGATCCGGATCACTCCCAAAATCTAATCAGTTCTTCCTTATGCCATTTCTGACATTTCCTGAAAATTTCTGTCCTCAACTTTTAGCGTTATGTTGCTAACAAACAAACAAACAAACAAACAAACCCACCTGATCACATAACCTCCTTGGCGGAAGTTATAACAAACAATAAACAGACTTTAGAAAATGAACTGTTCAACATGATAGAAATAACCTGATGGAGAGACCTTCAGTTGCCTTGAGTGTTTATTGGTTGTAACAAAATATGTGTGTTTGTGCAGGAACATGAATAAGAGACTGACAGAGGAACAAGCCAAGAAGACCTTTGACAGAGCGATGAAGCTGGAGCAGGAGTTTGGAGAATACTTCACAGGTACGGCATTAAAATCACTGATGGATATGAATATGATAGAAGAGCTTTGAGCTCATTATTCAGATTATGTTGAATGCCATCAGGGCTAAACATTTCAACATTTTACTTCTGTAATAATCCACAACAAAGCTTAGTAGACTTCTGCGTTTACTCCTGAATTCATCTCTGTGTGGACGGGACCTCGGTCTTCATATTAAGATCTGCTGAAACCAGTCTGTTAGTGGGAACTCCTCGTCCAACATTTGGTAGTATGTGTGATTATGGTTATGCTGGACAATACTGCAGTGTGCAAAAGTGATTATGATAAAAACCATAAATGGTGTCATGAGTGTGCTTGCTTGTTCTTAAAGTAAAATGCAGGAACGATGACAATTTAGCTGTGTGTATTTCTCAACTCAAAACATACAAATATTTAGAAGCACAAAAATACAAAACCCAAAGTTTTTAACTACTGCTTTCAAAATTACTTTATATTTCACAGAAAAGTAAGTTTTTGTTTAATATAAAGGTTCTTTTTTGCAGACCTGAATTCTACAATGGATTAGTCTATCTGGAGTGTCAGATTAACTGAATATAAGAAGGATAAAACATAACTTCATGTATGTCAGACAGCTTTCACAGTAGTAGGGGCAGAGACAGCCATTCTAATTAAACTTAGCACAAAAAGTAAGGAAATTTGTGTTTGGTAGATTATTTCTTTGTTGTAACAATGCTTCTTGGTAATAAATCTTATACCGCTGGAAAGCCTGTTTATTACCCTTTTAAATGGTGCCACATTTGTAAGGATCATGCATTTGTGGGATGAGCAGCAGAGCTGAGTATGTGGGTTGCACCCATGAAAAATTTGCCAGATCTTCTCTGCCAATGCCAAACAGCTTATTTTGCTGTTGCTATTGACTCTTGTTTTGAGCTTCTGGTACCCCCAGGTCCTGCCAATCAGGTGCCTGACTGGCAGCAGGTGTCCACTCCAAGAACGCCACGTTTGACTGATCTGGATAGGGCGCGTGCGATAGCTGGTGTTCCGCAAAACAAAGTTGGAGTGAGCCCTAGTACCATCTCCAAACTAAAGGCCAAGTTCCATATAACGGGGATGTCAGAGACAGGCCGCAAAGTGGGCGTCCCAAGAAGATGACACCCCAAGAAGATCATTTCCTCACCCTGATTTGCAGTCAAGGTTTGCAAGATGATTTGGCCGACGGCTCGCTGCCCAGACAATCCGGAACAAAGAGAAAAGATTTGGCAATATTTTCATGGGCACAACCCACATACTCAGCTCTGCTGCTCATCCCACAAATGCATGTTCCTTACAGATGTGGCACCATTTAAAAGGGAAATAAACAGGCTCTCCAACAGAATAAGAAACGTTGTTACAACAAAGAAATAATCTACCAAAAACAAATTGCCTTACTTTTTGTGCTAAGTTTATTTATCAAGCTCTGTAATGTACAGGGGGCCATATGCTCTTACTTAGCTGTCTGCTGTCCACTTGACCCCGGGGTCAGAGCGAGGTTTCCTTCTTCCCTTCATGATAAACAAATACACCATTTAGGGAAACCTGGTATGTGAAAAAAAAGTATTTTAATAGAAACTGACTTATACTGAAGTTAAAATTTTGATAAACTTTTTTCTAATCTTGAGAAAAATGTTAAAAATCAACCACAGATATTGACTGATGGATTGGCAGACGTGTACCCAGCATTGAAAACCCAAGAGGGCTTTAAATAAGGATACACATAAATGAGGGAATAAAAATATTCATAGAGGAAACAGATGACCAGACTGAGGCTCTGTGATGTCTGAAGATGTACGTATGAATTGTGACGTTCCTCTTTCCTTTGCAGCTCTGGTTCAAGGAGACACCTTAGAGGACATTTATAACTACTGCAAACAGGTCATAGAGGAACATTCAGGACCGTATATCTGGATCCCCTCAAAGGAGAAACTATAATAACTCATCACCATGGAGCCAGGGTGGACTGAGAGAAGCAGGAAGCAGTTGTAACATACGGCACGTGTACGGCGGTGAATAGTCCTCAGAAATATTTATTGTGAATATGTTTGTTTCTTTTGTTGTCCTTTGGTTATTGCTTCATTTTTCACTCAACATGATTAATTCCTGTGAATATGTTTGATTCCTTTTTTCTGTCTTTTCTTTGGCTTCATTTTTCACTCTCTATGAATGTTCCTGAATGTAAACCACAAAGTGTTTGAAGTTTCAGCTCTTGGAACACGAAGCGTTTGTATATTTCGTTGATTCCGTTTGAACAGAAAAGGGAAAGTCCGTCAAATTTCTGGATTTTCTGGGCTGTCAGCACAGAGTGGAAATCCAAACAGGGACCGGAGGGTTGCAGATCAAATGTAGATTTCTTTGCTTCACTAACAAGGACAGAGAATTTAGACTACAGCTACCTGTCTACAATCTGCAGTTTTCAGCAAATCAGCTTTTGTTTTTTTTTTGTTTTTTTGTTTGTTTTGTTTTTTGTTTTTGTCTGATTTTGCTTCTGTGTATCCTCAGAACACAAAACTTTGTTTTCTACATCGTCATTTCCTCCTTGAATTTCTGTACTTATTTCTCTGACAGTGTGTAAGGAAACGGTTTGATTCTCTTGTAAAGTTTTTCATGTTTTTTATTTATTTAAGCAGACATTACTCATGCACCTGCTGCATTGACAATGATAAGTAAAGAGAGAGAGCTGCTATAGGCAACAGAGATGTAACATTATATTTTGCTACTTAAACCGCTAGAGGGCACAAAAGCACAGAACTATTTATAACTGAAACTTTGATTAAAAGGTTATTTAAGGAGCATTTTCTGTTTGACTGATGTTGTGTCTGTGCTAGCATGGAGGAAGGATGGGTGTTAGATTTATTACTGAAACACATTTTTAGCTTTTAGGAGCAGGACGGTAGTGAGGTGGGGAAAACAATTCTTTTTACTAAATGTGTGATAAATATGTGAAAGAAAGGCAGGAAACCAGAGTGCAGAAGTTAGACAATAAAGAGCACAGACTGCAGTGTTGGGTATGAATATTGTGTTTGTGTTCAGGTGATTTTGAAGCTTTACTTTGGCCAGACACTGATTCAGATGCCTTGTTCTCCTCAGGCAGACTCTTCCAAAGTCCTCTCATGAAAATAGTGATAATTCATGAAATTAAAGCCTGGGACGACCAAGCTCACAGTCTCACCCTATGTTTGTGTAAAATAGCTCTAGGACGACTCAGTGAGTGCGTTTACATGGACCTGAGCGTCCTGGTTAGGAGTCTGGTCCTGCAATGTTTACATACACACAGAGAAACCCGGCCCACCACGTCCCTGCACACATGATCAATACTTTTACCCTGCGTTCTGATCGATGCATGCACCGGGACGTTTGTGCACCGAAAGCTCTGTTGGTAGGAACGACGTCTACGGGGTTGTCCAGACTCACTAAACTATGTCAGAGAAATCGGCGCCACAGGCAGAATGTCATTTTAATGTCTGCATGATACCCATAACGGCACCAGCTCCATGCTGCATATCCCACACCAGAACTGTGATAGACCACCAGGCCAGGGTCAACAGTCAGCTGAATGATGGGAGCAGTGATCGAGGTCTAATATCTACTCTCAAAGCTACTCCAGAGGAAGGGGAAGTAACAGGATAAGAGTAGGCGATAGATTAATCAGCACGAGGACAGAGTTAGAGGAACTAGACTAAACTTATCTGCCGCTATGAATGATTTAGAAAGCTGGGTGAGAAAATTAAACTGTTGGAGGTTAGTTTGACGTCCTCCTGTTGTTAAACTCTTGTTAATGCCCATCTAGTCTAACATCCTAATGCAGGGGTGTCAAACCCAATCACAGAAGGGTCCGGATTCTGAACTAAGGTCTAGCCTGAGGGTCTAACAGGGTCCACATTTGACCAAACTGTTAATCTCATTCTGTCAATCTCTCAAATATATCATAGAGAAAGTCACAATCATGTTTTTAAGGCAAACATATGACTTAAAATTTAAAAGTAGGAACCTAAAAGGTCAAAATCTGAGATAAAAAGTCAAAGTTATAAGTGCAAAAGGTCAAAACATGAAATTAGATATTAAGATAATGCTCTAAAAGGCAAATATATAAAAAAGAAAGTCACAATCATGTTTTTAAGGCAAAAATATGACTTTAAATTTTAAAATGGTGCACCTAAAAGGTCAAAATCTGAGATAAAAAGTCAAAATAAAAATTGAAAAAGCCAAAATATTAGATAGGGTCAAAGTTATAAGTTGAAAAGGACAATATAGAAGACAAAATGTCAAAATTATATATGTAAAAGGTCAAAATACAAAACAAAAGTCCAAATAATAGATTGAAGTCATAACTGTGCAATGAAAATTTTAAAATATGAAATGAAAAATACAAATGAGTTTATTTTCCCATATTTCTTTTTATCTAAGTTTACTTTTTTCTACTGGAGGAAATCTGCAGACCTCGTGTTTTAGGGCCAGTTATAATAAAATTAGGATATGATCTTGCAGGTGGGGTGTTACTGTACCACAGGCCGGATTTGGCCCCCGGGCCTTGAGTTTGACACCCCTGTCCTTATGAGAGTCCAACAGTGCTGGTCCACTCAGTCCTGGTCTCCATCTAGACTGGCTGCTGCCTGCAGGACAAATGCTAACAATGCTAACAGGGCCGTTTCTAGCGTTTTAGGGGGCCCAAGTCTGCCAAACTACGATGGAGAGATTCCTAACCCTTTAGATGGTCCATGAACATACCACAGTCTATTCCACTTCACAGGCAAAACAGGATAAAGTTATGAGAGTCAAGTTCTTTATGGTCTTAACCTAGATGTTTTTCTGTGGGCAGAGCTAACATCTGATATAGCATAACTTTAAGAGGTCACTGACTAGAAACAAACTGAAAGCAGCAGGTTAAATGTAAAATATGACAAATTATTATGACGAAATCTAAAGCTAGCAGTGCTTAATAAAAGAACAGAGAAACTGTCAACAAGTCAGAGGAGATTTAACAGAGCTCCCATCAACAGTTCTGAGGGCTGTAATCCATCATGGAGAACTCTGCTGACACCAAACAGCTGCTAGAACCTTCTGCTCCTCCTCATCCTCTCAGTCATCCTCCTTTCAAACACCATGGCAGCTGTCTTTTAGGACATCACACCTGCTAGGAGCTAGCTCTAATTTAAGGCGCTTACATTGGAGCTGGTGTGACACCTTAAATGTCAGAGCGTAAACTCCATCATTGGTTAGAACTAACCTTTAAACCAGGCAGAGCTGCTGCATCCCAGTGCAGGTCTCCTGATGGGACAACAAGGACATCCTGAATCAACCACAGAGATGGAGAAGGACCAAACAAAGTCCGGTCTGATTTTCAGCGTTAGCTTTAGAAGTGGATTAGCCTGATGTCCTGAGCCTAACATACCCAGCACGATCAAAGAGATCCACTTCCCATGGTTTACTCACCAGAGGATGGCCTTGCATAAAGGGCATACAGATCAGTACCTTTTCTTATGAAAATATGAAATAAAAACCTTTTCTGTCTTTATAACACACTCAGAATGACTAATGCATTTAACAGCGTGATACTCTCCCTGTCCACTGGTTGTTTGAGCCCATGGTGATAATTAGTGATGTATAATCTAGTAGCCCTGCTATTTGACCTCAGCATGTTTCACCCCACATAATATAGTAGTCACAATATAAGCAGGTATGTTTCTTATCAATGGAACATTTCTAAAGTGCACTTATTCATTGTTTTTGCTAACAACAACAGGCACTGTCTGACCACTAGAAATAAAGATCCCATCCACTGATGACAGCAGTGTTCCAGTCTCAGTAGAGCTGAGGAGGAGGATGCTGAGAGAGCACTTCAACACAAGTGTGTTCTTGATCGATTAGATTTGTAAATGGCTTCAGTCTTTTTTTTTTTAGTCCCTTCTGGATGAGAAAACGTTCAGCCCACTTCAGACTCAAGAGCTGCGATGTAACAAGGCAGTTTTAGAGCGCTGGAGAGGGATGGTTGCAGCTGGAATCTGGCTCAATGTGTCGCCTGATCTCCAGTTTGTAAAATCTTCAGCAGCTGGTGTTCGAACATAAGGCAAATCATGTGATCAACAGCCAATCAGGGACTCAGACTTCAGAAGGAGTCAGCTAGGACTCTAACTGTTGAGTCTAATCTCTTTTCACCTGCAAAACGATCGGAATCTGCATTAGAGGCTTTTGAGGACAAGTTTCTTCTTAAAGAGGGCATATTTTATTCTTTTAAGACAAGTTTATATTGGTCTCAGAGGTCTCCAAAACATGCCTGTGAAATTTGGTCATGAAAAAACACTCAAGTATTAGATTTTTGCATGTCTAACCCCTCTGTTTCAGCCCTGCTCAGAACGAGCTGTTTCTGTCTGTGGCTTTAAATGTTACTGAGCTGTCCCCTCCCTGGAAATCGATGTGGCTAAATGGATGTGGCTCTCCTGTTAGGAGAGGAGGGTGGGACTTTCTTCCAAACGGGGAGGGCCAGCCCAATCTGGGGGCGGGGCTAACTCCCCACATGTCATAATGAGGGTAAAATCTGAGAACAGCTTGTTTCTGCACACATTTTCTGAAAGGTAGAGAGAGAGGGGGAGAGGAGAGGCCAAGGGCAATATTTTTATTAGAAAAGCCTGAAAAGTGTATTTTGCATAATATGTGCCCTTTAAGAACAGTTGGTAAATGAGGCCCAGCGTCTTTAATCATACATGTTTTCTGCAGTGACAGGACAGGCATGAGAAACAGCAGAGGAAAGTGACGCATAGGGAGTAGCTTTGGGAATAATGCATCTCTCCTTCCTGTTGCAGCGTTGTGCAGCGATGTTGTAAGTTTAAACTCATCTCGTTGCAAATCTTTGGAGTGAACTGGGCTTTAAGAAAAACTATGAAAGTAAACTTTCACTACAGAGATGTTCAGCTCAACGTTAGTGTTTTCATGTGTTTTAAGACATCTGCCATTATCGTCATCGATTATTTTTGCAGTTTTCCCTGAGGTGTTGGTCACCACTTGCCTTAAACAGAGTAGGTTTACTGTACGTCATCTAAAGCCCTTTTCATCTGAGAATAGCCTGACTCTCTTCCTCCCTGACATCTTACTTTAGGCTTGATCACATCTGCGGTTTCTGTCCGTCCTTTCGGTTGTTGACATGCTGTACTGAAAAGGTCAAAGGTTGTGAGATGATGCTACTGTTGAGACTTTCTCTGGGGACGTTTTTAAACTTTCATGTTTGGATCCTTCTTTTCAGACTGTTTTGGTCAGCAATACGATGAGATATTAAAGAAATTCTAACTTTCTATATTGGCTTCCCAGTCATTGTAAACATTGTATAGGACATGATATTTTACAGGCCAGTGGGACTTTGTGTGGAAATGTGACGGCTATCTGACCTATGCATGATGCAACAGTCTTCTGTTTCCTGTGGATGTGCAATATTCAACACGACTGAAGCTTTGGGGAGCCTGCTGTGTTAAAGACATGATCTCTCACACATTTCAATCATTCAAATCGTGTCTATTTTAAGATGAAATAAAAACACTGTTGTAAGAGCTGGTGTCCAAGCTTATTGTGTTTCAGATCAAATATTCAGCATCTTTTAATCCAAACTCCCCATCTCTCTGATGTTCCTGTCATTGCTTTTCTTTATGGACCTCATAGAGCAGTGGTTATCAACCGGTGGGATGGGACCCAAAAGTGGGTCGCTGAGCTGTTTTCAGTGGGTCGTAAGTTTGTCTAAGTGTCTTTTAAGTCAGTGATTTTCAAACTTTTTTCACCAAAAGCACACCTAAGGTTAAGCCAAAATCTTAAGGCACACCATGTTTAAATCCATACAAAATAAACTTTTAAATTATATTAGTCAAGATGGCCTATAAAAGGGAGAGCTTTCTGGGGCCCAGCCAACTGGAGGATCATGGAAATCATAAAACTGGGCAAAGAAAGGCAAAAATGGGTTAAAATTGATGAAAACAACATGGAAAAACTGGGGGAAAAGTGACAAAACAAAGACAGAAATGGGCAAAAATTGGTAAAAGAAAAAAAACAAAATGGCCAAATAATGGGCTGAAATTGGCAAAAACCTGTTATAAGTGTCAAAATAGTGTCAAAGTTGGGCTACAATTGGTCTAAAAGGGGAGAAGGGTTGTACTAAGGTGGTACAAATGGGTTAAAAGTGATAGAAAGGGCAAAATTGAGGGAAAAATTGGCCAAAAGTTGGCCAAAATGGACCCCAAGTGTCAAAAAGGTGGCAAAATAGATCACAGGTGGCAGAAAAGTGCAAAAAATAAAAGGATCAAAGCTGCCAAAAGGTTGTAAAAAAAATTGGTTAAATGTGATGGAAAGATGGCAAAGCAATAGCAAAAATGAGCAAAAAGTGGAAAAAAGGTAGCAAAAATGGGTTACATGTGGAAAAAAGAAATACAAAGGTAGCAAAAATGGATGAAATGTGGAAAAAAGAACCACAAAGGTATCAAAAATGGGTAAGATGTGGTAAAAAGAACCACAAAGGTGGCAAAAATGGGTTAAATGTGGTATAAAGTTCCAAAAAGGTAGCATAAATGGGTTTAATGTGGCAAAAAGAACCACAAAGGTGGCAAAAATGGGTTAAATGTGGTATAAAGTTCCAAAAAGGTAGCAAAAATGGGTTTAATGTGGCATAAAGTTCCAAAATGTAGCAAAAATGGGTTAAATGTGGCAAAAAAGAACCACAAAGGTAGCAAAAAATGATTAAATGTGGTATAAAGTTCAAAAAAGGTAGCAAAAATGGGTTTAATGCGGCAAAAAGAACCACAAAGGTGGCAAAAATGGTTAAATGTGGCAAAAAGCACCACAAAGGTAGCAAAAATGGTTAAATGTGGCATAAAGTTCCAAAAGGTAGCAAAAATGGGTTAAATGTGGTATAAAGTTCCAAAAAGGTAGCAAAAATGGGTTTAATGTGGCATAAAGTTCCAAAAAGGTAGCAAAAATGGGTTTAATGTGGCATAAAGTTCCACAAAGGTAGCAAAAATGGGTTAAATGTGGCAAAAAGAACCACAAAGGTAGCAAAAAATGATTAAATGTGGCATAAAGTTCCAAAAAGGTAGCAAAAATGGGTTTAATGTGGCATAAAGTTCCAAAATGTAGAAAAAATGGGTTAAATGTGGTATAAAGTTCCAAAAAGGTAGCAAAAATGGGTTAAATGTGGCGAAAAGAACCACAAAGGTAGCAAAAAATGATTAAATGTTGTATAAAGTTCAAAAAAGGTAGCAAAAATGGGTTAAATGTGGTATAAAGTTCCAAAAAGGTAGCAAAAATGGGTTTAATGTGGCAAAAAGAACCACAAAGGTGGCAAAAATGGGTTAAATGTGGTATAAAGTTCCAAAAAGGTAGCAAAAATGGGTTAAATGTGGTATAAAGTTCCAAAAAGGTAGCATAAATGGGTTAAATGTGGTATAAAGTTCCAAAATGTAGCAAAAATGGGTTAAATGTGGTATAAAGTTCCAAAAAGGTAGCATAAATGGGTTAAATGTGGTATAAAGTTCCAAAATGTAGCAAAAATGGGTTAAATGTGGTATAAAGTTCCAAAAAGGTAGCATAAATGGGTTAAATGTGGTATAAAGTTCCAAAATGTAGCAAAAATGGGTTAAATGTGGTATAAAGTTCCAAAAGGGTAGCAAAAATGGGTTAAATGTGGCATAAAGAACCACAAAGGTAGCAAAAATGGGTTAAATGTGGCAAAAAAGAACCAAAAAGGTAGCAAAAAAGGTTAAAATGTGGCAGAAAGAACCACTAAGGTGGCAAAAAATGGTTAAATGTGGCATAAAGTTCCAAAAGGTAGCAAAAATGGGTTAAATGTGGTATAAAGTTCCAAAAAGGTAGCAAAAATGGTTAAATGTGGCATAAAGTTTCGAAAAGGTAGCAAAAATGGGTTTAATGTGGCATAAAGTTCCAAAATGTAGCAAAAATGGGTTAAATGTGGCATAAAGTTCCAAAAAGGTAGCAAAAATGGGTAAGATGTGGTAAAAAGAACCACAAAGGTAGCAAAAATGGGTTAAATGTGGTATAAAGTTCCAAAAAGGTAGCAAAAATGGGTTTAATGTGGCATAAAGTTCCAAAATGTAGCAAAAATGGGTTAAATGTGGTATAAAGTTCCAAAAGGGTAGCAAAAATGGGTTAAATGTGGCATAAAGAACCACAAAGGTAGCAAAAATGGGTTAAATGTGGCAAAAAAGAACCACAAAGGTAGCAAAAAATGATTAAATGTGGTATAAAGTTCAAAAAAGGTAGCAAAAATGGGTTTAATGTGGCAAAAAGAACCACAAAGGTGGCAAAAATGGTTAAATGTGGCAAAAAGCACCAACAAAGGAAGCAAAAATGGTTAAATGTGGCATAAAGTTCCAAAAGGTAGCAAAAATGGGTTTAATGTGGCATAAAGTTCCAAAATGTAGCAAAAATGGGTTAAATGTGGCATAAAGTTCCAAAAAGGTAGCAAAAATGGGTTTAATGTGGCATAAAGTTCCAAAAAGGTAGCAAAAATGGTTAAATGTGGCATAAAGTTCCAAAAAGGTAGCAAAAATGGGTTAAATGTTGCATTAAGATCCAAAGAGATAGCAAAAATGGGTTAATTGTGGCAAAAAGAACCACAAATGTAGCAAAAATGGAATAGAGTCATAGATGGAATAAAGCTCCAGATTTGTCCTTGTGGTTGGCAGAAAGTAACATCAGTCAAAGGCCTTAGAAAGCATCAGGGGTGGGTGAAGTGTTTGGCGAAGGGAGTGCAGGGTCACTGCATTGATCAGTACTTCCTGAGAAGTCAGTCGGCTGAAGTCCAGCGGCAGGTAGAAAACCACAGTCCGCAGGATGTCAGTAACTCTGGCACTGCAGAGGAGGGGGATAGCCTGGGCAGAGGGGATGTGGATAACACTGAGGACAGCCTGCCAATCAGACGGAGAACCTTTGAACAGAAAGCCACAGTGAAATGGCCTAAGGCAAGTGAGAGGGAAGGGTGGGAGAGAGTTAATAGGGACCTTGTAAAGTTGTTAGAAGGCATCAAGGGAACGGTGGTGAACAAGCTAGAGAAGATAGGAGATTTAAAATATGAATATGGTGTAGAGAGATTTGGAGTGCAAGACAACAAAGTCATAATCCACACAGGGACAAATGACATCCGTAAACAGCAGTCCAAACTCCTGAAAACAGACTTCCTTCACACGTTCACAACACTGAAAAGATCCATGAGCCACCTCCATGTGTCCGGTCCTACCCCATCCTACGGCCGCGGCTGTGGGCGTTTCAGCTGGCTGCTGGCGCTGCACACCTGGCTGTCATCAGCCTGTGCTGATCTCCAACTACGACGTCTTCTGGAATAGACGGGAGTTATTCAAAGACGATAGCATTCACCCGAACTGGCTAGGGGCTAAAATGCTATCTGGACACATTTTCTATAGTGTTTCCCACACGTGTGTCGCCCCCAAGTTACCAAAACACAACAGCAACGTCCACTCCTCCCTCTGATCAGTCCCACTACTATTGACGTCCCCCGGGTCCTAGCGCCAGTGTCAATAGTTCCCCACTCTCAACTTTTGCCGTGCATGTGGAGCCAGGATCCTGCCGCTCTACTGAAAAATTTTCAACTGATATAACTGCGACAAATGCCAGGGTAAAGACCATCCATGAAACACTGTCTCCCATAAACTTCATGAATAACTTCAAGCACAGGGACATCATAAATAACTCTCTGTCACTACTAACATCTGTACATAGCTCCCCCTGTCGACTCAACCACTGTCTCCTCTCCCAGTCATCCAACCATCCTGCCACGATTCCAGTCAGAATCAGTGACAGGAGCATTTTAAAATCTAGACAGGCTGTGAGCAACCACAGTATTCATGTTAAAAATCAAATCCAAATTAAAGCTGCAGCACTCAAATCAGACTCCACCTTGCTCACCTGCTGCTTGAAATTGGCCCTCCTTAATGTCAGATCCTTGGTTAACAAAACATTTCTGGTTAATGACATCATTCATGAAAATAAACTGGACTGCATCCTTCTCACAGAAACATGGCTGGATGCTACTGGGAACAAAGAGCTGATTGAAACAGCACCTACTAATTTCAAGTTGTTACACTGTACAAAACGAAACAAAAAAGGTGGAGGGATTGCATTTCTCTATCATAGCAACCTAGATTGTCGGACTGTCTTGGTGAATTTTCAACCCTTGAATACTTAGCTGTTGTTATTAAATCTGTTGTTTCTACAATCATTCTCACAGTGTACCACCCTCCCAAACTGAGAAAAGGATTCACTGATGAATTTACCGAACTGATTTCAAAAATATCCATTGACTATGACCACATTGTCATTTCTGGTGATTTCAATATACATATAGACAATTCTGCTAATCTGGACACAAGACAGTTTCTTAATATCCTGGACACATTTGAATTTACACAGCATGTTACCGGACCCACACATAAGTATGGACACACCCTCAACCTGGTTCTATCAAAAGGCCTCAATATAACCATAACAGTCACTGATATTCTGGACATTGCACTCTCAGACCATTTTTGCATCTTTTTCAGTATTACCTGTTTCAACAGAAATGACAATGTGGTCAGAACAGTTAACAAGCACTTTTTTGGTGAAAATACATCTCATGAGTTCATCCAACAATACAGAAGTCATCATTTTCCCACCATGTCATCATGCAGTGACATGATGGACAATTTCAACAACACAGTGAGTCACATCATTGATAATATTGCACCCATAAAAACTAAATTAATTAACAAAAAACCAAAGGCTCCTTGGGAAGGAGCGAGGATGCTAAAAAGATCCTGCAGAAAGGCTGAGAGAAAATGGCGAAAGCGCAAACTGTACATACATTATGAAATCTACAAACATACACTAATCACCTACAATAAAGAAATCAAAACGTTAAGACAGCAGCACATCTCAAAAATGATCAATGAAAACAAAAATAATTCCCGCGACCTGCTCTCTACAGTTGATAAACTAATTAATCCCACCAGATCAACCCCTGCTGACTTTCTCTCCACAAACCAGTGTAATGAATTCATACTTCAAGGAAAAAATTACCACCATCAGATCTAACACTCTTCAGTTAAAAACAGTCATTCTGGCCCTCTATGTTCGTCAATTTACAAAAATTCCCAGACCAACATGTGCAATTTTAACCCTGTGAACATTAATGACCTCGAAGAAGTTATCAAACATCTCAAGTCCTCTACCTGTTCTGTCGACCCCATTCCTACCAAATTATTTAAGTGTGTCTCTCATGTAATGTTACAGGATCTGCTCTATATTATCAATGCATCTCTTCAGTCTGGTGTTTGTCCCCATTTCTCTAAAGCACGCCATTATCACTCCATTACTCAAAAACAACAAGCTTGATCCATCAATAATCAGCAACTACAGGCCCATCTCCAACCTTCCCTTTGTCAGTAAAATCATAGAAAAAGTCGTCTATAATCAACTACACAATTACCTAACCCTTAACAATCTGTATGATATCTACCAATCAGGATTCAGAACCAATCACAGCACTGAAACAGCACTGGTAAAGGTTATTAATAGGGATGTTCGATACCACTTTTTTCAGACTGATACTAGTACGAGTACTCACTCTTGAGTACTCACCGATACCGATACAGAGAACCGATACCACCAGTACTTTTGATACATAAAATTTAGATGAACACAATGGCAGGTACTATTTAAAACAAAGACCTTTCTTTGATTTCTGAAAAAAGGCAGCACAGTCACTCTGCAATAGAGAGTTAAAGTGAAAAATAAAACACAAACAACTCTCTGAGTTTAGGATTTGTTTGTAATAAATTAAAAGTACAAAATAAAACTAACAACTCTGAGTTTTAGTATTTGTGTGAAATAAACTGTAGTGCAAAATAAAACAGGTTTAACTGTTAACTCTCTCTGAGTTTTCTTCAAAGGTGCAAAATTAAAGCAAAGAACAAAGCTTTAACCTTTAAGCTGCTTAACTGTCTAGTTGTCATCTGAAGGTGAAAAGACAGGTGACAGGTTCTTATTGAGGTACAGAAGCATCTCTCGATTCATCATCTTTAAATCATCGATCCCCTGCACAGTCTGGCTGATAAGAGCCACTGGACTCATGCTGCTGCTCTAGATATCAGTGGTGTAGCTAATGGCTGGAGCGTTACACAGGCTGCTAACATGTTTTTTTTTTAACAGAGTCGTGTACCTGTGGCATCACAGTCCTTACGATTGTGGCTCAAGAGGGAACTTCATACTTTGGCTCCACAACCTTCATGACCCGTCGGAATCCCACAAATGAGAGTGATAAGCTGGCGAGTGCAGTCATTTCTGCAAGTACCCATGTTAATTGTGATGCCCTCTGATTGGTGCTCTTCAATTTCTCTGTCTTCTGTAGAGTTTGCCGTAAGGTTGGAAATAGGAGTTTCCTCTTTGAGTTTGATAGCGTATGTGTGTGAGTTTGATAGAGTATGTGTGTGATTTTGATAGAGTATGTGTGTGATTTTGATAGAGTATGTGTGTGAGAGTTTGATAGCGTATGTGTGTGACTTTGACAGTGTATGTGTGTGAGTTTGATAGTGTATGTGTGTGAGTTTGATAGAGTATGTGTTTGAGAGTTTAACAGCGTATGTGTGTGAGTTTGATAGTGTATGTGTGTGAGTTTGATAGAGTATGTGTGAGTTTGATAGTGTATGTGTGTGAGTTTGATAGAGTATGTGTGTGAGTTTGATAGTGTATGTGTGTGACTTTGACAGTGTATGTGTGTAAGTTTGATAGAGTATGTGTGTGAGTTTGATAGAGTATGTGTGAGTTTTTTAGCTTATGTGTGTGTTTGATAGAGTATGTGTGAGAGGTTGATCGTATTTGTGTGTGAGTTTGATAGTATTTGTGTGTGTTTGATAGTATAGTTGTGTAGGTTTGATAGTGTATGTGTATGAGTTTGATAGTATATGTGTGTAGGTTTGAGAGTACATGTGTGAGTTTGATAGAGTATGTGTTTAATAGCATGTGTGTGAGTTTGATAAAGTATGTGTTTGAGTTTAATAGCATGTGTGTGAGTTTGATAGTGTATGTGTGTGAGTTAGATAGAGTATGTGTGAGTTTGGTAGTGTATGTGTGTGAGTTTGATAAAGTATGTGTGAGTTTGATAGTGTATGAGTGTGAGTTTGATAGAGTATTTGTGTGAGTTTGAAAGAGTTTGTGTGTGTAATTTTGATAGTATATGTGCCTGAGTTTGATAGAGTATGTGTGAGAGTTTGATAGCGTATGTGTGTGAGTTTGATAGTGTATGTGTGTGAGATTGATAGTATATGTATGAGAGTTTGATAGCGTATGTGTGTGAGTTTGATAGAGTATGTGTGTGAGTTTGATAGTGTATGTGTGTGAGTTTGATAGAGTATGTGTGAGAGTTTGATAGCGTATGTGTGTGAGTTTGATAGTGTATGTGTGTGAGTTTGATAGTATATGTATGAGAGTTTGATAGCGTATGTGTGTGAGTTTGATAGCGTATGTGTGTGAGTTTGATAGTGTACGTGTGTGAGTTTGATAGTGTATGTGTGTGAGTTTGATAGAGTATGTGTGAGAGTTTGATAGCGTATGTGTGTGAGTTTGATAGTGTATGTGTGTGAGTTTGATAGTATATTTATGAGAGTTTGATAGCGTATGTGTGTGAGTTTGATGGTGTATATGTGAGTTTGATAGTGTATGTGTGTGAGTTTGATAGAGTATGTGTGTGAGTTTGATAGTATATGTATGAGAGTTTGACAGCGTATGTGTGTGAGTTTGATAGTGTATGTGTGTGAGTTTGATGGAGTATGTGTGTGAGTTTAATAGTGTATGTGTGTGAGTTTGATAGAGTATGTGTGTGAGTTTGATATAGTATGTGTGAGAGTTTGATCGTATTGTGTGTGAGTTTGATAGTATTTGTGTGTTTGATAGTATAGTTGTGTAGGTTTGATTGTATATCTGTATGAGTTTGATAGTATATGTGTGTAGGTTTGAGAGTACATGTGTGAGTTTGATAGAGTATGTGTGTGAGTTTGATAGAGTATGGGTTTAATAGCATGTGTGTGAGTTTGATATAGTATGTGTTTGAGTTTAATAGCATGTGTGTGAGTTTGATAGTATTTGTGTGTGTTTGATTGTATAATTGTGTAGGTTTGATAGTATATGTGTATGAGTTTGATAGTATATGTGTGTAGGTTTGAGAGTACATGTGTGAGTTTGATAGAGTATGTGTTTGAGTTTAATAGCATGTGTGTGAGTTTGATAAAGTATGTGTGTGAGTTTGATTGTATATGTGTGTGAGTTTAATAGTATATTTGTGTGAGTTTGATAGAGTATGTGTGAGAGTTTAATAGCATGTGTGTGTTTGATAGTATGTGTGTGAGTTTGATAGTATGTGTGTGAGTTTGATAGTATGTGTTTGAGTTTGATAGCATGTGTGTGAGTACGATAGTATGTGTGTGAGTTGGATCGTATATGTGTCTGAGTTTAATAGTATATTTGTGTGAGTTTGATAGTGTATGTGTGAGAGTTTGATAGTGTATGTGTGTGAGTTTGATAGAGTATGTGTGAGAGTTTGATAGTGTGTGTGTGTGAGTTTGACTATGATAGTGTATGTGAGTGACTATGATAGCATATGTTACAGAGTATAGTAGTGAATGAAAGAGAGAATAACAGTGTGTGTGAGAGAAAGTATGACACATGGCCTATACGGCCTCTCATAAATTTTGATAAATGTCTGTATGTGTTAGACTCGGGATCTTATCCTTGATAGTTTGAATAGAGAGGGGGAAGAAAACCAGCAGCACCGAAGGATAGAGAAGGAAGTATCTGTTTGGTAAGTGTTTAATTACTGTGTTCTGCTTTGCCGGCAGCACGGACAAACCAGTCAGGAGATCCTGTTGCGATGACCTCATCAGTTCGCTCCATCGAAATCTTGTCTCTGTAAGATGTCGGAGAGATCTCCAAAGAACAGTTTTCCTCGGTTTACAGTCTACCGTAACCCTGATTCCAAGATTACTGCCCCAACCGTTTACCTTGTGGTTTGAAAATCTGCATACGTGGATTATGGACACCCAAAATTTTGACTTTAAATTTCTGTTTTAAAAATATGAAAAGTATAAAACCCCCTCTTTAAGCAACTTTAAATGTATATTCTTTTGGATATGTTCACTTTTCATAAGTACAGAATCTAGTTCAATTTTTTTTTTTTATTTTCATAGTTATTTTTACTTTTTATTTATTTATATATTTTTATATTTTTGTATTTATTTCCATTTATATTTCTTTTTTGTATTTAATTTTTGATTTTTTTTTTTTTTTTTTTTTTTTTTTTTTTTACACTTATTTATTTATAGGACTTGCAGCTGTTTTGTACTGGCTTTTTTCTCCACCATCCAGCGAATTTGGAAAATTTTGGGTATCTGAACTTGCTCTAAGATGCTGCTCCCTGCGGCTGTTCTTCAGCAAGCTCCTGTTCCAGCTTCCCATCGTTTTTCCCCAGCTGGCTAATCTCTGAACGCTGCTCATTGCTCTTAGAGATCAGGAAAGTTTGGGTTGATAGAGGTACTCCTTGCTGTTGGAGTCGGCTTTGTTCCGGTCTTTGTTTAGTTGCATCTTTGCTCTTAATAGCATATTCAGGGAATCGCAGCCTTTTATGGACAAGGAGGCTGTCGGGTTCATCTGTGGAGGTCGTATCTTGGCTTGGCGTATCTTGGCTTGGCGTATCTTGGCTTGGTGTATCTTGGCTTGGTGTATCTTGGCTTGGCGTATCTTGGCTTGGCTTAGCTTGGCTTGGCTTCAGTGCTTTGTCATCCTTTACATAAATCCAGCAAAGTTTGTTGAATGCACCTTTGAACTGTGTGGGATTGGTCATATGGGAACTGACAACCATTATTTCTGCTTTGACATTGTTCAGTTCCCTGGTCAGCCTGAGGATTTCTTCCTTGTCCTTTTCTTGGTTCTTTGTCATTTTTTCTTTGTGAAAGTTCAGATTGGTGTTTTTTTTTTGCTTCAGGAAAAACACTAGGTTTGAGTATATCTGTAGTTCTTTTCTGACTTTTTCTAGTTTTTCTGTTTGGGCGTCATTGTTTCCTTTTAGGCGCTCATAATCTTAAGAGATTTTTTAAAATTTTGTCCTCCAGATAAGACTTTGGCATCTGACATTTTTCAGATCTTTCACCATTTCTTTATTCTGATATTGAGTAGATCTGAACTGGTGACTGACAAATGCTTTATCCTTCTCTAATGTCTCAATTTTGCCTTTAAAAGCATTAATCTCTCTCTAGAGATCAGCTTGTCAGATCCTTCTGTAATTCTTCGATTTTTGACTGTTTTGGTTGTTCTGGTCATGGATCCTAATTCAGTCTGACTTTTCTCCTGCTTTAGTTTTCTACATTCGTCCTCTAATTTCTCCACCATCTGTTTCCAGCCATGCTGATCCTGTTCCCGCTCTTTCTCCAGGTTTTTCTGGGATTTTTCTGACTGTGCCAGCTGCATCTGGGCTTTTTCAAGCTTCTTGTTCAGATTATCGACCTCAGCCTTGTGGCTTTCCTCAGTGTGCCTAGATTTACGCTCCCAGCGTTCATTTACTTTAACTTTTTGAAAGCCCTTCTCTGCATGGTTGTTGAGGATCTGAACTTGCTTGCGTACCCTCTCGGTTTCAGCTCGGCTCTCTTTGAGCTCAGCCGTGAGCGCCTCATTCACCTCCTTTAATTTCTCATGGTCTGCTCGAAGCTCCTCATTTACGGTGGAAAGCTCCTGGACTCTAGTTTCCTTTTCAGCTAGTTCACCTACCAGCTCTTTCTGCCGCTTTAAAAGCTGTGCAATAGTTCTTTGCATTTCCTGCCTTGTATGCATGATTCTTTCTTTGTTTTGACTCATTTTGAAATTTTCTCTGGACAGTTTGTTTTCAATGTAAGATTTTTTGCCGCATTGCCACCATGGCTTTCATCTGCTTTGATGTCAAACATGAAAGCAGATGCAAAGCCATCAAAGGAAAGGGGGGACTGTCAAGGAAGGATCGCATCAAGGGCCAAGATGGCGCTGGCGTAAGAAGCCGCGGAAAACTTCGCCTGTCAAACAAATTTGAGGTTTTGTGACTGGACAGACAGAAGAGACTTGCTTTTGTTTACAAAAATGAAAAATTAAGCGGCTAGAATCCCGAATTACTCTGTACCGTTGAAAAAACTGCATAGAAATGAGTAAAAGTTCGAAAAAAAGAACACGAAAAAACCTTGAGCAGAACTAGCTAACATGTCTGCAGCTGTTAGCCAAGAAAATACACAAACAATGGACACTGCGGCTAGCGTAAGTGACACTGATAAACCAAAGGAAATGCATGAACTAAGTGCTGAAAAGGATAAAACTACACTTGAAGACACAATGGATACATCTTCTCAACTGCCTATTGACACTCCCTTGAAACCTGTAACTAAAGGGAAGAAACGCGACGGGGAAGGTCTTGATGGCAACACAGACATCTTGGCTGCTATTCTGGAGCTCTCCAGCAAACACGACGAGACATTTCGCAAAGCAGGCAGGGGTGGCTGAAAACAGACGCTATAAACTTAGATGGACTCTAAAACTTCATGGTCTAAAAGAAGAGGTGAACGAAAACGGTACGAGCAAATAGGGTTGCCACGTTGGATTTGTGAAAAAAAGGGACACTTGACCAAATGTTTGGGGCGGAGGGCTCGGGCATTATTACCAGTTCAGACTGACCAAATTAACATAAAATTCGGCTTGTTATTTTTGTGCTGGTGGCTTACGTGTATTTGCTCCATCTCCTTCCTCGTCAGTCGTCTCTCCTCCCATTTCAAATGAAGACGCCAAAACTTGGTGAAAAGAAGACTTCAGCGCGGATGTCTGCTAATTCAGCTTGCCGTCTCTCTCCGGTCAACTTTCCCTTCCTGCTTGCGTGAGCCGCTTTGAGCGCTGGGGCGCGTGCGTGTGATGTACACATAGACGGGAAGAAAACAGAGACAATTTTAAATAGCCACCGAAGCATGGGGGACCTTTCTAGACTACACAATGAAGGAAATCAAATGAGGTTTTTGCATTTTCCCCCCAAAACAGGACAGATTTTTTTTTCCCAGGACAGCTGGTAAAAAAAAGAGAACAATTCTGGGAAAAATGGGACGGGTGGCAACTCTACGAGCAAAGGTGATAAATGTCTTCGGAAAAATCGCCCCTGGACTACAGGAGTATCTACAGGAAGGAGTGGACATCGCTCATCGGCTTGGACCACGAAGAAAGGACAGTTCCCACAGATCAATCATCATCCTCTTTGCTCTGCGCCGCATCTGCGACTCAGTTTGGAAAAGTGCCAAAAGCTGCAAGTTCCTGCGAGATAACAAACTGCGTTCAACAGAAGCACCTTCTCCCGAGGATCGACTGGCCAAAGAAAAACTTTGGCCAATCGTAGATAAAGCAAGAAAGGACGGCAACAAAGCTTCCTTCGTCAGCCCTTATGATCTGATTGATGGGAAAAAATTGACTACTTGGACATTCATTCAAGGTACTCAGACTTCGCTGACTGAGTTTTTGGTGAGTTTCTCATGAGTACCTCTGGTCCAAAATGTTGGTAATGTCACTACCCATATAGCAAAACTGGTCTGGCCCGGTTCTGGCCCACACATTGCACTTACACTCGGCCCACATACCGCAAAGAATGATGGTCCTTTGGTGGCCCAGATATAGTTTGCCAGAGGTGGCCCACACATGGGCCAGCACAAAGCCAGCCACAGAAACACTGGTGGCCCTGTGCTGGCCCAGAACAGTTTCAGTACTGGCACCAAGTGTCAGCCAAATGTACACCACAATTAAGCCACGTAATAACCTCGTGCCGCATTCCAGATTAAAAATACCTCAGCAACAATGACGCAGGTATACATTTTTAAATTTGAAAATCAATTCACAAACATCATATTCAAATAATATTATATTGTTTTTATTTATACCATTAAAAAAATAAAAGATTTTTGACTGTCATAGGTATTACTTGAACAAATTTACTTGGTTTTCCTCAATTTAACATTTCCAACCTTTATTTCCTCTAAATAGATAAAACCAATGTGATTCTTTAAGTTTGAGTGAATTCAAATGAAACACATAAAACCAATGATATTTGTTTACATAACGGTTCGGTCAGTAGGTGGCAGTATGCATCTGTAATGTTGTATTGTGGTCTGCAGGTAAGACCAAAGAACAGGAATAGTTGTTTCTTTGGAGGAATGTTTGGAATTGTTGTCTCTCCCAGCCAGCATTTACTTGATACTTCAACTTTTTAGCAATCATTGCTTATTCTCTTATGTTTTGTCAAAAAATGTTGACATTAGTAAATCAGATTAGTGGTTTGTACTATTTAGCTGAAAGATGCAATAAAATGATCATGTTAAGCTGAGATAACCTAGTATGTTTAGTTCTGTAAGGGGAGGGGCTAGTTCAAAATTTTCAAAAAACCATGGGTGAGACTGTCAGTGCATCTGTTGACAACAGCAGGTGCTGGTTCAGGATTATCACAGGTGGCCAAGTTAATATTAATACCTTGCCTCATTGTGTGTCTCCTTCCTAGCAGGGCGGGAGTAGTTGGCTGATCCAGGCTGGAGTCTGGATCCAGCAAAATTTTAAAAGGATTCTCCACTATTGGGAGGTAAGGCTGATGGTGGAAGTCTTTGTTTCTTGAGTGCTTTTATAGTGTCATATTGTGGTAAGCAGTGATGAGGAATGGTACTTAGACATCTTCAGTGAGTTTTACAAGCTCTAGCACAGTTACTATTTATTCTGAACTGCACATATAGTCACATACCAACAGGGTGGTCTGCCAGGTGGAGAAGGAGACACACAATGATACAAAGCATTAGCATAAACAAATTATTATAAAATTAGGTGATCTGGAAGATTCTGGGAAGCTACGTGGCTATTGGAATTAAATAATGCTCTTCTTAAAGACAAGTGCTTTAACAATAGTGTTAAAAAATTGATTCATGAGACTTTCTCTGATAAAGTAACTGGTGAATATAAACAGAAATGGGAATTCTTTAAATATGCTATTAGAAGTATTGCAATGAAGAGAAGTAAGGAGTTAAAAGTAATTAGAAATGAAACAGAAAGTGATTTGCAGAACAGAATAAATTTCCTCTTATCTAAATCCAACTTATCCTCTGAAGAAGAACTAGAAATAAAAGATACAACTTAAAATAGACCAGATTTATTTGGATCTAGCTCAAGGTGCTTTTGTAAGATCGAGAGCAAAGTGGCTAGAGGAAGGTGAAACAAACTCCAACTACTTCTTTGCCCTAGAAAAAAGAAATGGACAAAGAAAAGCACTAAACATGCTTAATATTAATGGGGACAATTGTTCTGATCAGAGGTTAATTTCTAAATTTGTTTCCTCTTTTTACAGAGACCTGTACACATCAGAATTCAGTAATACTTTATGTGATAATTTCACTAATAAAATAGACACACATTAGTACAGTCGAGGAAGATCTCAGAATAACTTGTGATTCTAGCCTGACAATAGAGGAAGTAAAATTAGCATTGTTTTCAATGAAGAAAGGTAAATCCCCGGGCATAGACGGTCTTTCAGTTGAATTTTATATTCATTTCTGGGATGTCATTCAAAACCCATTGTTTATATGTACAGTGTATGTACAGCTCATTGTTATGTCTCTATTAACAGGTTACACTTCATTCTGAAAAAACTCCTGTGGTACTGAAGTCCATGTCATGCTCCTGCACAGCTGGGAAGGCGCTATGTAATCACTTAGTGGCACTGCTGTTTCAGACGGCTCACTACAGCACCATGGGCTTCAGGACTGTACTATTGCCTTTGTCTTGCACGAGCTCTCTGCAGACATGGCACAGGCCAAGAACAAAGGTCAGTTATTATTAAATTAGATGATATACAGCCGCACAATATGATGAAAAAATCATTCACTTAAAATAAAAGTAATAAAATCATGATTTTGTGGCATTTGTTGGGGTTTGTACCAAAGAAACATCTTTTCTTACATCCTACAAACAAGATATGTTTGCCAGATTATCTCTGCAGCACTACAGTGCTTCATTATAATGATGTTTTTCACACATTTTACCTTTTATCAGATAATTGCTGATTCTTTGGATTTGGATATTGTACCAAGCCACATTGTGATTTCACTTATTTTGTGACAAACTGTGTGGCACAACTAAATGATGTTGTTTTAGCTGTTGTAGTGATTTTTGCCAAAAAAATGTTCTTCATTTTTATATTACAGGGAATTGCACCAGAAGCCACAAATGATATGGCAGTGAGCAAACCAGTGGCAAGGACAAAAAGTGGCAGGACCAGTGTGAAGTGCACGATGTACAGAGCATATGAAGGTAAGTCAAAATGATTCAGATATTTTAATGCATTTCTATTAGTCGAGTCCCTGAGCATTCAAAGAAAATAAAAATCCCCATTCTACTGTTACTAGAAAAAGAAAGTACAGATGAGTGCAATTTCAGTGACTTCTTCCTGTCTGATTTTATTATGGAAGGCAAGGGAAAGTCAGACAGAAAACAGTAACTTGAGATGTTGCCATCTGTACTTTAATTTCTAGTGACAAGAGGATGATGATTTAGCAGTATTACATGAGAGGGTGTGCTTTAACGTCATTTGAGCACGGCGGTGATGCGGCAGGACGGTCTGTACGGCATCACTGAAGTTAAAGCTCACCCTCAAAACAAACAGCTAAAGAAAGTTGATTTCATAAATATAAGACTCAACTAATTTAATCCTATCACTCACTGAACATTTTATTGTCAATAATACCAAATTGTAGAACTTCCGCAGATGCAGTGGTTTTAAACTCAAGCTCTGTTTGATTAAAGTTCATAAGTTCATGAGTAAAAATGTTTCAAAAACATCTGACCCTTGGATTTTTTCCACAAATGGCACCTTGTGTTCTGGGAGAGAAATATTTTTAGTGATGAGCCAGGTGTGCTGCTGATTTGAGCACGTTCTAAACGTCTAGTTGACCAATCAGATTGCTTGGTCGGAACTACTTGTTGTGTAATTTGTATTTTCTTTGAACGTTCAGGGACTGGATACATAAAAACCTCCCATTCAAATGTGTTGGTCTCTGCTTTATTAGCAGGAAAGACAAAATAATGTCACAACCACCTGAGGGTTGCAGACTTCGATTAAGTCATTGATTGCAAAAGATAATCATCCAAAAATGATTATCATAATTTAATTGTTGTTGACAGGAAAATCAGGTGACATTGTGATGAAATCTACATTAAACTTAATTTTCCTGTTTTTATTGTCAGGCCTCTGCCTGATCCTCATGTAATGGCCAGCTGGGAGAAACTCAGAGACATCCGTCCACAATCAGGGATATGCAAATTACTGCCCGGGCTAAAGGACCTGAATTTGGTGGACTCTAAATTTGGCCCTGTGCCATTCGGGTCTGTGCTGTCCTACCAGTGCCCTCCTGAAATAAGTAAAGACATTATTAAACACCCTACTGCCCCTGTATTTCCTCAGTTGCCTGTTGATGGTTATACCTTTAAACATACAATAGATTTTGAGCCCAACTACAAGCAGAAGTCCCACTTGGAGAGCCTGAAGATGTCACAGGTGATCTCTGCTGCTACTGAGAAAGAAACCCGACAACAGTCAGAGTGCCAGCTGTGGATCCAGGTACGCAAACCCAGACTAACAGCCAGCAGACACCGTGAAATATGCCATGTTCATGGGGAGTCTTCTGCCAAAGCCCTAGCATCCCGCATTCTGAGAGGAACTCCTCAGACTGGTGCTATGAAAAGAGGGTTGGACCTGGAACCAGAGATACTGAGGCGATATTCAGACTTTTGTGACATCTCTGTGACACAATGTGGATTCATCATCCACCCTGATGCACCTCATCTTGGTGCGAGCCCTGATGCTAAAGTCTTCGACCCAAAAGAAACACCTCCATTTGGGCTGGCTGAGGTAAAGAGTAGCGACGTTGACAGTGTTGTACAAGTCAAACACCTGATCACAGTAAAAGGCCAGGCCTGCCTTAAGAAGAGCCACAGATACTATCATCAGGTTCAAGGTCAGCTGGCTGTGAGTGGACTTCCATGGTGTGATCTCATCACAGACTTCACAGTTGAGAGGATCTTTAGGGATGAGGAGCTGATCCACTCTATGCGACAGAAGCTTGATCATTTCTATTATAATATCTACATGGATGTAAACCTTAATGCAGAATGCCATAACGCAGGGGTTTCAAAGTATGGGAGAGTATTCATTTGGTGGACCCCCACCCAAAAAAAGGATTGAAATTGGAAAAAAAAAACATTTCAAACATTTATGCCTAATCTTTAAACATTTTAACATTAATATATTTGGTTATTTTGGGTTGCAAATGTCCTTAAACACCTGCCTTTCCTTCTTATTCAGTTATAATGCCATTAAATACCCCTTTTTCATATTTTTTGGCCATATTACAACTTCTTTTTGTCACTTTTCCCCATTTTTCCACTTTTATCCCATTTTTGCCCTTTTTCACCTTTTTGCCCATTTAAGCCACCTTTCATCATTAAATATCCCTTTTCCCCCAATTTTTTAAAATCATTTTTGCGATATCTTTTTGCCATTTTTTCCCATTTTGCCCTTTTTCACCATTTTTTTGCCACTTTTTGTCCATTTAAACTACCCTTTGCCATTGCATAAAACTTGTTTCCTTTTTTTTTTACCCATTTTAGTCACTTTCCTCTCATTTTTTATCACTTCTCATCCATTTCTGCTACTTTCTGACCATTTTTCCACTTTTTATCCCCATTTTCGCCCCTTTTCACCCATTTTTTGCTGCTCTTTGACCATTTTGCCAGCTTTAACCTACTTCTATTGCTACTTCAAGCTGTTTTTGCCGCTTTTCACCTCTTAGATTGTGGCTTTTGCAAAGGTATTTTTTTTTAACAATTTTGCTCTTTGGTTGAGGGTTGAGCAACACTGCTCTATAGCAAGTCCTTATAGTAACTATAAGTCTATCTATTTTGCTCAATGCACAGCAGAGGTTAGCAAAGCAAATCACCTTTTTTCAGGTTTATGCCCCCCCACCCCCCTGAAGCTCTGTGGCGTCCCCCAGGGGAGGCCCGCCTCACTTTTCTTTCCTCCCATTTGTATTTTACTACCAAATGTGTGAATAAAAGAAGATGCAAGTTTGTAAAACAGTCTTGTTCCTTTAATGTAAAAATGTACATGGCCATTTTACTCAGGACAGAACTTGGTTGGTAATTTTTTACGAATTCATCACATTAGGTTCATTAACAGCCATGAAAAATCAAATTATCCTTACATAGATAAGAACATAACATTTAGATCTAAAGGATAATTTCTCAATTCATTTTCAATTTAACAAGAAACAACATTTACAAAGCATTTGGAATTACAGATCACTCACAGTGCTAAACACGACTAATTGCATAATGAATTTGGCCCATCCACTGACTTAGAAAATGGATGAAATGTCTCTGCCTTCTACCATTACACAAAAAAACATAACATTTTAACATACATCAGTGTGATATGCTTGGATAAAAAAACAAAAACAAATGACAAAACATCCGTATTTAACGGGTACACTGAGTTTTTAAATTCAGCCCTGTCAACATGGAGGGTCCAGAATTTGTGACCTACATGGCAGTCTCCCACCAGGTGGTGATCAAAATGTTGTGACTTTTAAGGAGATGATGTGCTGTCATCTTCATTTTATAGTCATTGGGCTCATCCAAGAGATGTGAGTTAAAGGGGAGGTGAGGTTTCAAACTGGTTTGTCCCCTTTGACATCAAGAGGTCCCTGATAGTTTGACATGAGGCAGCACACGACCCACAGCTGACTGACTGAGCCAACCATAGAGAGAGGAACGAGCCCATCCCAAACCCTTCCAATAGCTCTCTCTACTAAAATCCACAGCCAGGCAATGGCTTGGCTCTTGTGTGTGTCCTCCGTGCTGAGCTGAGGAGATTTCTTCAGTGGGGGGATTATGAGCGTTGCCCCGACCTCTGACAGCATCTTCTCAAACAGGAAACCCATGTCAGCCATCACTCCATCTCCAGGTTCACGTAACTGTAAGACCTGTGATTTCTGTGTTATTTCTACATCAGAGATGGAGCCTGTGTACAACTTGGATACAAATGTGATAACCCCACATGGAGCAATGCCGAGCAGACCTTTAAAGGTGGTGTGGTTTTTATAGCTGGAAAAAGTTTCTGACTGTAGAGAGAGTGAGGAGGCTGTTTCACAGCGGATCTCTGTGCAGTCTATTATCACTCTCTCCTGAGGGCAGTAGAGCTTGAACTTCTCAGGCATTGTGGCTTGCACTTGCTCTCTTGTCATCCACACTGGCAGTGAACCAAGAACCTGGTAAAGGTAGCTAGTCCATGTTAAGATGATGCAACTAACTGTAGACAAACTAACCTCAAAGATGGATGTCAATGTTTTCTCCTGAAGTCCAGCTGCAACGCCACAGGGAAACAAGAACAATTCATCAATGAGCGAAAGCTTTCGCCGCGGGCTAGGTGTCTCCTGGCAGCAATTCCTGATTCTTCAAGGGTGAAGAGACTAATTCAACTAAATTTACAGTGTAGTGTAGTAAAAGGTTTGAATTGAAATATCAATAAATGTTGATATTGAATATTTGAGATGGTTTCAATGCTCATTTTTTGCAGTATTGATACTCCGGTGCTGGTCGCATTTTTCATTCATCAGCGAGTTAACACATGCACTGTTGGAGTGTCGACATAGCCCCGTCTCCTCCAGAGGTAAATTAATTTAGATGTTGTGGTTTTTAACACACAGTATACAACCTTTCATATAATATTCATCTTTTACTAGACATCAGAATTTTCATGCCCAAAATTTTGTGTAAATCTTTCTCCTTGGTATCATGTATGGTATGGAATATTTCTATTTTTCAAGGTTTTATAAGGTAGTTAGAAGTTCCAGTGATGTAACAACTGTACAGTTTAATGTTGGAGGAGGTTCTCAGTCATCGACGTCATGTTCAGATCTTGAAGTAGTATTCAGAGTATCTGGGCTTTCTGTGAAAAAGAACAATTTTTAGAATAATATTGTGAATTATGATCATTTTGGCCAGAAGTTTTTTCACATTGTTCCATTCCTACTACAAAATAGGTTATATTTATATTATATTTGTATTTGTTTCCAAGTTTGATACCACCAGGAAAATTGACAAAATATTGAAGGCATAAAATTTTAGATTTTTTGTAAGAGATAAATTCAATGAGGTCTGTGTGCTGTTTGTTAACAACGGCATCTTTATTGATTTACTCATGGACAAGGTGGGATGATGTGAGCACTATAGATGTGTGTGTTTGAACTTGTCCTTGGAGAAAAAGCAGAAAAAACAGCTAGTACTTAAGTATCAATACTGCAAAAAATAAGGACTGATATTGTTTCATACAACATCAATATTTAGTGTTATTTCAATATTTATGACCACACTATTTGCTGCCACTTTATTTCTGCAAGACAGAGAAAGTTGTTTCTGTTTTGTAATACTAACCAGGAGAGGGATGACAGGCATAGTCATGATCTTTTGCCACTGCACCTGCAGGCAGCGCCTCCTCTTTGCTGGCTCCTGGAACAGGCTTCACATGAGAGTCATCCAGGACAGCAACACTTAAAGACCCTGTAAGGTGAAATCCAAAGTTTTTGTCTTAACACTCTAGAAATGTTGGAATCTGGTTGCTGTAAACATGTGAAAACTCTGAGATCTACATGAGACTGAATTCTGGATTTAGGCCATTTCATCTCTTTCCTGGCTTGGTTTCATGTGGGCGGGGCCAATATGTGGACTCACGATGTCATGAGCCCACAGTAGAGAATGACCCCGCCCCTCTAACACTACAATATTGTGGAAGGAAGCAGTCACCTGGAGCAGGGACTTCTGGTTTTGTATGTAGGAATTCAGTCTTGTACTCTTGTACCGTTCCATAATGTTCATGTTTCATTGCAAAGTTATAGTTCTGCATGTTTTGTTTGTTGGTTTATGTTTTTAGGGGAAAATATTTTTCCAAGTATGACACCATGAGTGAGGGGGTTAATGCTGCAGACTACCCGTGTCCTGAGTGGGCGTGGTTTCAGCTCATTCACTGATTTATTTTTATTTTACAGGGTCTTTAAACGCTTTCGGGCTCTCTGGTAAACGGACTCCTGCGGCTGTGAGCCTATAGGTGTGAAATATGTGGATATATTTGATTGTCTTTACACATTATTGGCAATCATTTTTTAGTCACCCCAAACACAATGACTTTCAACATTACATTACTAATGCTTTGTATGGCAACATATGCTTTAGCTCTGTTTTACAAGCTGCATACCCAATGAAAAGCTAATGCTAACACACTCAACACAATACTTTACTGTATTTTTATGTCATCTAACAAATATAATGCATTGTGAGTCACTGTAACATATTAGCATATAACAAATTCCTGAGACATCTGTTGTTAAACTTAATGTATTGGCAGGTTAAACAGTGTCATCCTACCTTTACCCCAGTCATTCCAGTGGAATCTTGATGGCACTGCTCCTTGTTTAATCCAGATTCATCCACTGGCTGTTGTATAGATACAGTCGCTAGAAAAAGTATGTGAACCCTTTGAGATTTCTTGGATTTCTGCATTAATTGGTCATCAAATGTGTTCCGATCTTCATCTAAGTCACAACCATAGACAAACACAGTCTGCTTAAACTAATACTGAACAAAAAATGATATGTCTTCATGATTTTATTGAACAAAACATGTAAACATTCAGGGTGGAGGAAAGTATGTGAACTCCTAGGCTAATGACTTCTCCAAGAGCTAATTGGAGCCAGGAGTCAGCCAACCTGGAGTCCAATCAATGTGATGAGATTGGATGTGTTGGTTAAAGCTGCCCTGCCCTATAAAAACACACACCAGTGTTGAATTTGCTGTTCTCAAGAAGCACTGCCTGATGTGAACAATGCCTGGCACAAAAGAGCTCTCAGAAGACCTACGATCAAGAATTGTTGACTTGCATGAAGCAGGAAAGGGTTACAAAAGTATCTCTAAAAGCCTTGATGTTCATGTGTCCATGGTAAGACAGACTGTCTACAAATGGAGAAGGTTCAGCACTGTTGCTACTCTCCCTAGGCGTGGTCGTCCTGTAAAGATGACTGCAGGAGCACAACGCAGAATGCTCAATGAGGTGAAGAAGAATCCTAGAGTCTCAGCTAAAGACTTACAGAAGTCTCTGGCACATGCTAACATTTGTGTTGACAAATCTACAATAAGTAAAACATTAAACAAGAATGGAGTTCATGGGAGGACACCATGGAGGAAGCCACTGCTGTCCAAAAAACACATTGCTGCACATTTGAAGTTTACAAAAGGGCACCTGGATGTTCCACAGCACTACTGGCAAAATATTCTGTCCACAGATGAAACCAAAATGGAGTTGTTTGGAAGGAACACACAACGCTATGTGTGGAGAAAGAAAGGCACAGCACACCAACATCAAAACCTCATCCCAACTGTGAAATATGGTGGAGGGGCCATCATGGTTTGGGGCTGCTTTGCTGCCTCAGGGCCTGGACGGATTGCTGTCATTGATGGAAAAATGAATTCCCAAGTTTATCAAGACATGTTCAGGAAACTTAAGACCATCTGTCCGCCAACTGAAGCTCAACAGAGGATGGGTGATGCAACAGGACAACGACCCAAAGCAAGAAGTAAATCAACAACAGAATGGCTTCAACAGAAGAAAATACGCCTTCTGGAGTGGCCCAGAGTCCTGACCTCAACCTGATTGAGATGCTGTGGCATGACCTCAAGAGAGTGATTCAACCCAGACATCCGAATAATATTGCTGAACTGAAACAGTTTTGTTAAGAGGAATGGTCCAAAATTCCTCCTGACCGTTGTGCAGGTCTGATCTGCAACTACAGGAAACGTTTGGTTGAGGTTATTGCTGCCAACGGAGGGTCAACCAGTCATTAAATCCAAAGGTTCACATCCACCCTGCACTGTGAATGTTTACATGTTTTGTTCAATAAAAACATGAAAACATATCATTTTTTGTGCAGTATTAGTTTAAGCAGACTGTGTTTGTCTATTGTTGTGAATTAGATGAAGATCAGAACACATTTGATGACCAATTAATGCAGAAATCCAAGAAATCTCAAAGAGTTTACATACTTTTTCTAGCGACTGTATGCTCCAGGGCAAAGTGTTGACTGCAGACGTAGGTGCTCCCACGGAGGATTTTGAAACTAGGTCCCTAGGTTCTTGGATGGACATCTGTTAAAAAATGAGCACAGAGAAAAAAGAGGAGCAGAATGATGAATAACATATTTTGAGCATATTTAAATTATTTAGCATTTGACCAGCGATTCAGCTATGTAGTTATGTTCAGTATCAATCAAACTATTCTAAACAACTGTTAGAATAGGCGCGTGGCTTTACATTAAAGACTACACGTTTCACATTAAGCTTAAATACAATAATAAAGGCACAGTCAGGCAGCACTGCATATATTGTGCCTGCTGCTAAAGCTGCTGTAAGCTAGCATTAGCTAGCTACTTTCTCAGTACACTCTTTGAAGTAAAGGTGCTGAATAGAACCAAAAAAGGTTCTTCGGCCAGTCCTCATAGGAGAACCTTTTATAAAGGTTCCACCATCACTGCTCAATATGAAAAACAATATGAAATAGAAAAGCAACCAGAGAATGTAGACTTTCACCATTAACCCTATCTCCCAGTAGAAAAGAGTCCTTTAAAAATATGTCTTGGTCCAGATGGTGATCCAGATCAGCCTGTCACTCCCTCCCTGGTGGGGTAAGCGTAACCTGCCGGTGCCAACAGATGCACTGACAGGCTCCCCCATGGTTTTTTGAACATTTTGAGATAGCTCCTCCCCTTAAAGAACTAAACATACTAAGTTATCTCAGCTTTAACGTGATCATTGCATCTTTCAGCTGAATAGTGCAAACGACTAATTTGATTTAGTAATGTCAACGTTTTTTGATAAAACATAAAAGAATAAGCAATGATTGCTAAAAAGTTGAAGTAGAAACAAAATCCGGGTTTACAGTGTAGTCTGTACTAAACCTTGAGGACTAATAACTTCCTTACCTAAGTACTCTACACAAAGGAATTTTAGTTATTTGAACTGAAGAGCAATTGTTCTTTACTTAAAAAGCTTTTTAAGTACAACACAAAAATGAATATATGTAAGGGTGAGAATCTTCTAATACCCATGTTTTCAACAGCCCTTGAAGAACTCCTTCTTCCAAAAAGGGTTCTCTGGATTGAAATGGTTCTTACAGGAACCCTTAGTCTTACAAAGATCCGTTGAAGAATCCTTTTTTTTTTTTTTTTTTTTTAAAAAGGGTTTTCAGAAGCAAATGGTTCTGGGTAGAACTTCTGCCCTTCAAGAAGAACCCTTTTGGAACCCTTACTTCTAAGAGTGCAGTGCCAGTGCCTGCTCTGAGTAGAAGAGCTGACTCCAGAGGTGGACGGCTGCTCATCATCCACATCTTCATCCATCCTCTGTCTCTTCGCACTCTCCTGTGCTGCAGCGCTCTCCTCCCTGCTCCTCTTCAGGCCCATGCCTGAGGAGGATGAAACAGACTCTTCTGGGACAGAAGGTCCAGCGGAGACAGAAGGACGGAGGACTATCAGGGACTGGAGGTCCAACAGGAGTAGAAGGTCATATGGGGACTGGAGGTCCAGCAGGGACAAGAGGGAACTCTTGGCGCCAGCCCTGTCCAAAGAGCTCTGGTGGTAACTGCTGCACCAGAGGGGAACGAGGTCTGATGTTGTCCTCTTCATCTTCTCCTTTTTCTTCCTCCTCATCCTTGAACATGGATTCGTACCCCGAGTCCTCATCCTGTGACTCAGCCCACATCATCCACGGTTGTTGGGCGTCTCCGTCCTTCATCCACGGTTGTTGGGTGTCTCCGTCCTCCATCCACCGTTGTTGGGCGTCTCCATCCTCCATCCACGGTTGTTGGGCGTCTCCGTCCTCCATCCACCTTTGTTGGACGTCTCCGTCCTCCATCCAAGGTTGTTGGGCGTCCCCGTCCTCCATCCACCATTGTTGGGCGTCTCCGTCCTCCATCCACCGTTGTTGGGCGTCTCCGTCCTCCGTCCACGATTGTTGGGCGTCTCCGTCCTCCATCCACGGTTGTTGGACGTGTCCGTCCTATATCCACGGTTGTTGGGTGTCTCCGTCCTCCATCCACGGTTGTTGGGCGTCTCCGTCCTCCATCCACCGTTGTTGGACGTCTCCGTCCTCCATCCAGGGTTGTTGGACGTCTCTGTCCTCCATCCAAGGTTGTTGGGCATCCCCGTCCTCCATCCACCGTTGTTGGGCGTCTCCGTCCTCCATACACCGTTGTTGGGCGTCTCCGTCCTCCATCCACCGTTGTTGGGCGTCTCCATCCTCCATCCAGGGTTGTTGGGCGTCTCCGTCCTCCATCCACCGTTGTTGGGCGTCTCCGTCCTCCATCCACGGTTGTTGGACGTCTCCGTCCTCCATCCACGGTTGTTGGACGTCTCCGTCCTATATCCACGGTTGTTGGGCATCTCCGTCCTCCATCCACGGTTGTTGGACGTCTCCGTCCTCCATCCACCGTTGTTGGACGTCTCCGTCCTCCATCCAGGGTTGTTGGACGTCTCCGTCCTCCATCCACCGTTGTTGGACGTCTCCGTCCTCCATCCAAGGTTTTTGGGCATCCCCGTCCTCCATCCACTGTTGTTGGGCGTCTCCGTCCTCCATCCAGGGTTGTTGGGCGTCTCCGTCCTCCATCCACGGTTGTTGGGCGTCTCCGTCCTCCATACACTGTTGTTGGGTGTCTCCGTCCTCCATCCACCGTTGTTGGGCGTCTCCGTCCTCCATCCACAGTTGTTGGGCGTCTCCGTCCTCCATCCACCGTTGATGGGCGTCTCCGTCCTCCATCCAGGGTTGTTGGACGTCTCTGTCCTCCATCCAAGGTTGTTGGGCATCCCCGTCCTCCATCCACCGTTGTTGGGCGTCTCCGTCCTCCATACACCGTTGTTGGGCGTCTCCGTCCTCCATCCACCGTTGTTGGGCGTCTCCATCCTCCATCCAGGGTTGTTGGGCGTCTCCGTCCTCCATCCACCGTTGTTGGGCGTCTCCGTCCTCCATCCACGGTTGTTGGGCGTCTCCGTCCTCCATCCACCGTTGTTGGGCGTCTCCGTCCTCCATCCACGGTTGTTGGACGTCTCCGTCCTCCATCCACGGTTGTTGGACGTCTCCGTCCTATATCCACCGTTGTTGGGTGTCTCCGTCCTCCATCCACCGTTGTTGGGCGTCTCCATCCTCCATCCAGGGTTGTTGGGCGTGTCCGTCCTCCATCCACCGTTGTTGGGCGTCTCCGTCCTATATCCACAGTTGTTGGGCATCTCCGTCCTCCATCCACGGTTGTTGGACGTGTCCGTCCTATATCCACGGTTGTTGGGTGTCTCCGTCCTCCATCCATGGTTGTTGGGCGTCTCCGTCCTCCATCCACCGTTGTTGGACGTCTCCGTCCTCCATCCAAGGTTTTTGGGCATCCCCGTCCTCCATCCACTGTTGTTGGGCGTCTCCGTCCTCCATCCAGGGTTGTTGGGCGTCTCCGTCCTCCATCCAGGGTTGTTGGGCGTCTCCGTCCTCCATACACTGTTGTTGGGTGTCTCCGTCCTCCATCCACCGTTGTTGGGCGTCTCCGTCCTCCATCCACAGTTGTTGGGTGTCTCCGTCCTCCATCCACCGTTGTTGGGCGTCTCCGTCCTCCATACACCGTTGTTGGGCGTCTCCGTCCTCCATCCACCGTTGTTGGGCGTCTTCATCCTCCATCCAGGGTTGTTGGGCGTCTCCGTCCTCCATCCACCGTTGTTGGGCGTCTCCGTCCTCCATCCACGATTGTTCGGCGTCTCCGTCCTCCATCCACGGTTGTTGGACGTCTCCGTCCTCCATCCACGGTTGTTGGACGTCTCCGTCCTCCATCCAAGGTTGTTGGGCGTCTCCGTCCTCCATCCACGGTTGTTGGACGTCTCCGTCCTCCATCCACGGTTGTTGGACGTCTCCGTCCTCCATCCACGATTGTTGGGCGTCTCCGTCCTCCATCCACGGTTGTTGGGCGTCTCCGTCCTCCATCCACCGTTGTTGGGCGTCTCCGTCCTCCATCCACGGTTGTTGGACGTCTCCGTCCTCCATCCACGGTTGTTGGGCGTCTCCGTCCTATATCCACGGTTGTTGGGCATCTCCGTCCTCCATCCACGGTTGTTGGACGTGTCCGTCCTATATCCACGATTGTTGGGCGTCTCCGTCCTCCATCCACGGTTGTTGGGCGTCTCCGTCCTCCATCCACCGTTGTTGGGCGTCTCCGTCCTCCATCCACGGTTGTTGGACGTCTCCGTCCTCCATCCACGGTTGTTGGACGTGTCCGTCCTATATCCACAATTGTTGGGCGTCTCCGTCCTCCATCCACCGTTGTTGGGCGTCTCCGTCCTCCATCCACGGTTGTTGGGCATCTCCGTCCTCCATCCACGGTTGTTGGACGTGTCCATCCTATATCCACGGTTGTTGGGTGTCTCCGTCCTCCATCCATGGTTGTTGGGCGTCTCCGTCCTCCATCCACCGTTGTTGGACGTCTCCGTCCTCCATCCAAGGTTTTTGGGCATCCCCGTCCTCCATCCACTGTTGTTGGGCGTCTCCGTCCTCCATCCAGGGTTGTTGGGCGTCTCCGTCCTCCATCCAGGGTTGTTGGGCGTCTCCGTCCTCCATACACTGTTGTTGGGTGTCTCCGTCCTCCATCCACCGTTGTTGGGCGTCTCCGTCCTCCATCCACAGTTGTTGGGCGTCTCAGCCTCCATCCACCGTTGATGGGCGTCTCCGTCCTCCATCCAGGGTTGTTGGACGTCTCTGTCCTCCATCCAAGGTTGTTGGGCATCCCCGTCCTCCATCCACCGTTGTTGGGCGTCTCCGTCCTCCATACACCGTTGTTGGGCGTCTCCGTCCTCCATCCACCGTTGTTGGGCGTCTCCATCCTCCATCCAGGGTTGTTGGGCGTCTCCGTCCTCCATCCACCGTTGTTGGGCATCTCCGTCCTCCATCCACCGTTGTTGGGCATCTCCGTCCTCCATCCACGATTGTTGGGCGTCTCCGTCCTCCATCCACGGTTGTTGGACGTCTCCGTCCTCCATCCACGGTTGTTGGACGTCTCCGTCCTCCATCCACGATTGTTGGGCGTCTCCGTCCTCCATCCACGGTTGTTGGGCGTCTCCATCCTCCATCCACCGTTGTTGGGCGTCTCCGTCCTCCATCCACCGTTGTTGGGCGTCTCCGTCCTCCATCCGCGGTTGTTGGACGTCTCCATCCAGCTCCTCCCCCCCACCAAAGATGTCCAAGATGTTTTGGATTTCAACTTTGAGCTTATTGTCTGAGATCAGAGGACATCCTTCACCTTCACCTGCAAAAGGAAAACCATACTCACCTCATACTCACCTACTCCCTGTTCTTTATCAGGGACTGCTCTGACAACCTCTGGAACGCCATCTCCAGCAGGATGCTCCAGGATGAGGCGTGCGTCATCTGAAAGAGGCAAACCTACAGTGGGTTAAAATATGAAGATAAACTTTTACTACAAATGTGAAATGTTTTGAAGTAGATAAATAATAATCCAGAATCTCTGCTCGGGGATCATCAGGGTATATTTAAAGATGAAAAAAAGGACATTTCCTTACTACACCTGTACTACACTAATAATCCACCAGCACACAAAGAGGCCTGTTAACAGTTAGGATTATATCTGATATTGTGCATTTCTTTCTTTTTGGACAATGGAAACATATATTTATTCTACATCAGAGGTGTCAAACTCAATCACAGAAGGGGCCGGATTCTGAATTAAGGTCTAACCTGAGGGCCTAACAGGGTCCACATTAAACCAAACTGTTAACCTCATTTTTGCTGCTAATACATCATAGGGAAAAAATAAGCACTGATGATAAATGATTTTGAGATTTAAAAAAGTCAAAATGATAAGTTAAAAGGCTCAAAATCTGAGATAAAAAGTCAAAATTATTAGTGCAAAAGGTCAAAACACAAAATTAGATGTTTTACATCATGCTTTTAAAAGGCAAATTTATAAAACAGAAAGTCACAATCATGTTTTTAAGGCTAAAATATAACTTGAAATTTAAAACTGTGAACCTAAAAGGTCAAAAAATGAGATAAAAAGTCAAAATAATACATTGAAAAAGCCTAAATATTAGCTAAAAGTCCTAATAATAAATGTAGAAGGTCAAAATATGGGATCAAAAGTCAAAATATTAAATATTAAAAGCTCAAAACATAAGATAAAAGTCCAAATAATTGATAGAAGTCATAATTGTGCTATGCAAAATTGAAAATATGAAATGAAAAGACGAATGAATTTCCCACATTTTTTAAATCTAATTATTTTTACTCTTTATATTTTTCTCATTTTTATGACTTAAGGATATTTGATATAATCAAGGTTAAGTTTACATTTTAATACTGAAGGAAATCTGACCTCATGTTTTAGGGCCAGTTAAAGAATATGACAGGATCTTGCGGGCCGGGTATAACTGTACCACAGGCCGCATTTGGGCCCCGGGCCTTGAGTTTGAGACCCATGTTCTACATTGACTGGACCCCTTGTTAACAGGTTGACCATAAAAGAACAGGTATATGAAATAAATAATATTGAACTGTCTGGCTCATGATTGAAACTTCATTTGATTCTGTTTTAACTCCTGATACAATAACAGGTCTAAATCCCGCAGGAGCACGTCATCCTGTCTGACGTCATGGCGTTCTACAAAAGTCGCTTTTATGCTAGCCCTCTCTGAACATGTCGGTAAACATGAAAATTAGCAACTCAAAACAAAATAAATACGATTTAAATCACAATATTCACTGTCATTTCCCTCCACTTTTCCCAGGATATTGAAAAGATTCAAATCTTTTAAAACAAGGCAGTTAAATGGAAAAAAAAATCATCAAGTGAAAAAATAATATCAACAAGTCCATGGGCTAATTTATCCAAACAGGTCGGACTAAGCTAACTGACAGTCTTTAAAAGTTTGTCTCATTCATGTAGACCTACTGAAAAAGCCTTTCAAGTAGATGAGGTCTGAACAGAAACAGACTACATTGTTCAGTAAAATAGTTGAGATGAATTTAGCTACATTTAAAGTTGTCTTACACAGGAAAATCTGGGGAGAAATTTTTCCAGAGTAAAAAGTGTTTTACTCAAAAATAGTAACATTTGCTCTTTATTGAGTATATTTATCACCAGCCACCAGGAGAGTTGGAGTAAAACCACAGAGTAAATTCTGCTGGAGTAAAACTTAACCACGCTCACTTAAGTATCAACTCAGCTGCCATCACTCATGTACGATCACAGCTGCAGCTCCTTAGGTGTCCCAGCTGTTGATAATCCTTGGCAATCAAGATCTTCTCACCTGGTGATGAACCTTCAGACACCTGTGTACTACAGCTTCTAGTCAGGTGACTCCTCTTCAACCTGTGATAATCCAGTGATTTTTCAGTGAGTTTTTTTCCCCTTGTGTAACTCCATCCTTTTAGTTCTTTAAGGGGAGGGGCTATTTCAAAAGTTTCAAAAAAAAAAAAAAAAACATGGGTGAGACTGTCAGTGCATCTGTTGGCAATGGCAGGCAATGCTTCCATCTTGACTTGAACATGTGGCAAGGCTAATACTTTGTCTCACCATGTCTCCTCCCCACTTTGGAGGGAGTAATTCCAGTGATCCAGCAATGTTGCTGAAGGACTCCTCACTATTGGGTGAAAGGGTTAATGGTGGAAGTCTGAGTTTCTTAAGTGCTTTTCTAGTTTCATATTGTGGTTTTCATGGATAACTCTAACTAAAACTCACATAGTAAGCAAGAGCAGTTATTGTTTAGTCTCAACCACAGATATGCTCACATACAGACAGCATGGTCTGCAACATTGACCCCCTCACTCATGGTGTCATGCATGTTTAGTCTATTAGTTGTTTTTAGTGAGAAGTGTTTTTTGAAATGTGACACCATGAGTGAGGGGTCAGTGTTGCAGACCGCCCTGTCTGTATGTGAGTGTATCTGCAGCTGAGAATAAATGATGACTGCTCATGCTTCTTGTGAGAGGGATTATTAAAGTCATTCAAGTTGTCAGGAAGTCATGTTAGAACTGCTCACCACAACATGAAACTAGAAAAGCAGAAAACTCAGACTCCTGCCATTAACCCCTTCACCCAATAGTGAACAGTCCTACTCCAACATCGCTGGATCCAGACAGTGATGACAGTCCAATTACTCCCGCCCTGGTGGAGAGGAGACACAGTAAGGTCTCCTTGTGACATGTAGAAGTCATGATGGAAGCATTGTCTGCTGGTGCCAACAGATGCACTGACAGTCTCATACATGTTTTTTTTTAAATTTTGAAATAGCTCCTCCCTTTAAAGAACTAGACATACAAAGTTATCTCAGCTTTAACATGATCATTGCATCTTTCAGCTGAACAGTACAAACAACTAACCTGATTTAGTAATGTCAATGTTTTTTGTAAAAACACAGAATAAGTACTGATTACTAAAAAGTTTAAGTAGAAACAAAATCTGGGTTTAGAGTGCACACAGAGTGAGTAAATTCTTTGCCATCAAACATTAGCTTGATTTTAACAGTTGCTAAAAATTGAATTCAGATAATTCATTTATTCTATTCTTACCTCCGCCAAGGAGGTTATGTGATCGGCAGGGTTTGTTTGTTTATTAGTTAGTTTGTGTGTTAGTAACAAAACAAACAAAAAAAAAACTCCCAAAAAAGTTTTGGAGTTTATAGAGTTTGAAAGACACACGCCCGGTCGAGGAGACGAGTCGGAGCGTAACAGAGAAAGACAGCGAATTGTAGCGAGAATACTCACAATGCTTGGAGGAATAGAGGAATATTCACCCTCTGCCATGACTTCCAGTTGTCCAGTGAGACCCTGGGTGAGACTGTCAGTGCATCTGTTGACACTGGCAGGCACCATGACAGTCCACTTTATCAAAGCCAATGCCTGAATGAATTTATAGTGAGGTGTTTTGTTGTGATTCACAATAAAAATCTGCAATTACACCTTTTAAGACAAGGTGTAAATGAACAATAAAATACTGTGAATCTTTTCATCAGTATTCTCATGTTAAGGTTTAAAATAACAGCTTTATGCTGTATTTCTAAAAAAAACAGTAACTAACTACATTTCAGCAACAGCAACCTCCTTAAACAGGGGGAATTCATTCACACCTGCGGCTCGTTTGCTTTGTTACAATTCAGGGGTAAAACCGATACATTTGTTTCAGTTGTCACTTGGTTCATTTGTGTTCACACGCCAAAAGTCTCTTGCGGTCCAAAGTTGTAAACAAATGCCATGTGCGATCCAATTCGTCTCTCATTGGTAAGAAATCTTATTCGGAAGGCAGGGGAGTTTCCTTATCTTCATTCATTCATTCAGGTTCTCAACCACTTTCCACTGGGAAAAACAACAGCCATGGAACATCAGCAGCGTGTGTTCATCTGGCTAATATACCAGTGTTCGCTAAATCAACAAAACATGCATTTTTTTCAACAGTCAACTCTGAAAATAATGCGCTGATGCACTTGTTAAAACGAGGTAACTCAGGTAAATTTACTGTGTACCTCCACCGATATCCCCTGGAGCAACATCTGCACGCAGGTGCAGCAGCTGTCTGCCGTCATTGAGTGGTCTGCTGAAGACCATTTTACACACTCATCCTGGACAAATTTCAAATCCAAAAATCCTCAAGAAGTTCTGTCCAAGTTGTCCAAGATCTCTTGTCTCTTTCCAAAAGTTAGCTCGGGGTTTGCAGGTCAACTGTTCAAAGTTCAGGTGCAAAAGGGCAGAACAGAAGCTTCCAGGGCCTTATATATCCTCGGCTGGGTCGTTTCCATGACAACGACGTGCGTGTGCGCACGCACCAATGGAGAAACGTGGTGTTTTTACACTCCCCAAATACAAGTTTGTGTTTATTTTTATGTGATTAAATTTATTAATATGTTTATTAGTATTAAACCCTTATTTTTTATGAAATAGTTCATTTTGAACCAAAGGACCATCCATATTTCCAGGAAACATAAACACGCCAAGCGTTGTAATAACATTTTAATATCATTTTAATGACGTCTTGATAGCACACTCACATGAGGAGGTTCAGTTCTTTTTGTGTCCCTGTGTCAGCAGATAATACTAAGCTGTTATCAGTCAAATACTATTTCAACATGGTGCAAACAGCTGGAGCGTGCATGTGAAAAATGGGCAAAAAACAGCAGAAACATGGTGAAAAATGAGTGTAAAAGTGACTAAAATGGGCAAAAATGGTCAAAAAACAGCAGAAACATGGTGAAAAATGAGTGTAAAAGTGACTAAAATAAGCAAAAATGGTCAAACAACAGCAGAAACATAGTGAAAATGAGTGTAAAAGTGACTAAAATGGGTAAAAATGGGCAAGCAACAGCAGAAACATAATAAAAATGAGTGTAAAAGTGAGTAAAATAAGCAAAAATGGTCAAACAACAGCAGAAACATGGTGAAAAATAGATGTAAAAGTGACTAAAATGGGCAAAAATGGTCAAACAACGGCAGAAACATGGTGAAAATGAGTGTAAAAGTGACTAAAATGGGCAAAATGGTCAAACAACGGCAGAAACATGGTGAAAATGAGTGTAAAAGTGACTAAAATGGGTAAAAATGGTCAAACAACAGTAGAAACATGGTGAAAATGAGTGTAAAAGTGACTAAAATGGGCAAAAATGGTCAAATAACAGTAGAAACATGGTGAAAATGAGTGTAAAAGTGAGTAAAATAAGCAAAAATGGTCAAACAACAGCAGAAACATGGTGAAAATGAGTGCAAAAGTGACTAAAATGGGCAAAAATGGTCAAACAACAGTAGAAACATGGTGAAAATGAGTGTAAAAGTGACTAAAATGGGCAAAAATGGTCAAACAACGGCAGAAACATGGTGAAAATGAGTGTAAAAGTGACTAAAATGGGCAAAAATGGTCAAACAACGGCAGAAACATGGTGAAAATGAGTGTAAAAGTGACTAAAAAAGCAAAAAAGGTCAAACAACAGCAGAAACATGGTGAAAATGAGTGTAAAAGTGACTAAAATGGGTAAAAATGGTCAAACAACGGCAGAAACATGGTGAAAATGAGTGGAAAAGTGACTAAAATGGGCAAAAAAGGTCAAACAACAGCAGAAACATGGTGAAAATGAGTGTAAAAGTGACTAAAATGGGCAAAAATGGTCAAACAACAGCAGAAACATGGTGAAAATGAGTGTAAAAGTGACTAAAATGGGTAAAAATGGTCAAACAACAGCAGAAACATGGTGAAAATGAGTGTAAAAGTGACTAAAATGGGTAAAAATGGTCAAACAACAGCAGAAACATGGTGAAAATGAGTGTAAAAGTGACTAAAATGGGTAAAAATGGTCAAACAACGGCAGAAACATGGTGAAAATGAGTGTAAAAGTGACTAAAATGGGCAAAAAAGGTCAAACAACAGCAGAAACATGGTGAAAATGAGTGTAAAAGTGACTAAAATGGGCAAAAATGGTCAAACAACAGCAGAAACATGGTGAAAATGAGTGTAAAAGTGACTAAAATGGGTAAAAATGGTCAAACAACAGCAGAAACATGGTGAAAATGAGTGTAAAAGTGACTAAAATGGGCAAAAAAGGTCAAACAACAGCAGAAACATAATAAAAATGAGTGTAAAAGTGACTAAAATAAGCAAAAATGGTCAAACAACAGCAGAAACATGGTGAAAATGAGTGTAAAAGTGACTAAAATGGGCAAAAATGGTCAAACAACAGCAGAAACATGGTGAAAATGAGTGTAAAAGTGACTAAAATAAGCAAAAATGGTCAAACAACAGCAGAAACATGGTGAAAATGAGTGTAAAAGTGACCAAAATAAGCAAAAATGGTCAAACAACAGCAGAAACATGGTGAAAATGAGTGTAAAAGTGAGTAAAATAAGCAAAAATGGTCAAACAACAGCAGAAACATGGTGAAAATGAGTGTAAAAGTGACTAAAATGGGTAAAAATGGTCAAACAACAGCAGAAACATGGTGAAAATGAGTGTAAAAGTGACTAAAATGGGTAAAAATGGTCAAACAACAGCAGAAACATGGTGAAAATGAGTGTAAAAGTGAGTAAAATAAGCAAAAATGGTCAAACAACAGCAGAAACATGGTGAAAATGAGTGTAAAAGTGACTAAAATGGGTAAAAATGGTCAAACAACAGCAGAAACATGGTGAAAATGAGTGTAAAAGTGAGCAAAATAAGCAAAAAAGGTCAGACAACGGCAGAAACATGGTGAAAATGAGTGTAAAAGTGAGTAAAATGGGCAAAAATGGTCAAACAACAGCAGAAACATGGTGAAAATGAGTGTAAAAGTGACTAAAATGGGTAAAAATGGTCAAACAACAGCAGAAACATGGTGAAAATGAGTGTAAAAGTGACTAAAATGGGAAAAAATGGTCAAACAACAGCAGAAACATGGTGAAAATGAGTGTAAAAGTGAGTAAAATAAGCAAAAATGGTCAAACAACAGCAGAAACATGGTGAAAATGAGTGTAAAAGTGAGTAAAATAAGCAAAAATGGTCAAACAACAGCAGAAACATGGTGAAAATGAGTGTAAAAGTGAGTAAAATAAGCAAAAATGGTCAAACAACAGCAGAAACATGGTGAAAATGAGTGTAAAAGTGAGTAAAATAAGCAAAATGGTCAAACAACAGCAGAAACATGGTGAAAATGAGTGTAAAAGTGATTAAAATGGGCAAAATGGTCAAACAACAGCAGAAACATGGTGAAAATGAGTGTAAAAGTGACTAAAATGGGTAAAATGGTCAAACAACAGCAGAAACATGGTGAAAATGAGTGTAAAAGTGACTAAAATGGGTAAAATGGTCAAACAACAGCAGAAACATGGTGAAAATGAGTGTAAAAGTGACTAAAATGGGCAAAATGGTCAAACAACAGCAGAAACATGGTGAAAATGAGTGTAAAGGACTGAATGAAATGGTCAAACAACAGCAGAAACATGGTGAAAATGAGTGTAAAAGTGACTAAAATGGGCAAAAATGGTCAAACAACAGCAGAAACATGGTGAAAATGAGTGTAAAAGTGAGCAAAATAAGCAAAAATGGTCAAACAACGGCAGAAACATGGTGAAAATGAGTGTAAAAGTGAGTAAAATAAGCAAAAATGGTCAAACAACAGCAGAAACATGGTGAAAATGAGTGTAAAAGTGACTAAAATGGGTAAAAATGGTCAAACAACAGCAGAAACATGGTGAAAATGAGTGTAAAAGTGAGTAAAATAAGCAAAAATGGTCAAACAACAGCAGAAACATGGTGAAAATGAGTGTTAAAGTGAGCAAAATAAGCAAAAATGGTCAAACAACAGCAGAAACATGGTGAAAATGAGTGTAAAAGTGACTAAAATGGGCAAAAATGGTCAAACAACAGCAGAAACATGGTGAAAATGAGTGTAAAAGTGACTAAAATGGGTAAAAATGGTCAAACAACAGCAGAAACATGGTGAAAATGAGTGTAAAAGTGAGTAAAATAAGCAAAAATGGTCAAACAACAGCAGAAACATGGTGAAAATGAGTGTAAAAGTGACTAAAATGGGTAAAAAATGGTCAAACAACGGCAGAAACATGGTGAAAATGAGTGTAAAAGTGAGTAAAATAAGCAAAAATGGTCAAACAACAGCAGAAACATGGTGAAAATGAGTGTAAAAGTGACTAAAATGGGTAAAAATGGTCAAACAACAGCAGAAACATGGTGAAAATGAGTGTAAAAGTGACTAAAATGGGTAAAAATGGTCAAACAACAGCAGAAACATGGTGAAAATGAGTGTAAAAGTGATTAAAATAAGCAAAAATGGTCAAACAACAGCAGAAACATGGTGAAAATGAGTGTTAAAGTGAGCAAAATAAGCAAAAATGGTCAAACAACAGCAGAAACATGGTGAAAATGAGTGTAAAAGTGACTAAAATGGGTAAAAATGGTCAAACAACAGCAGAAACATGGTGAAAATGAGTGTAAAAGTGACTAAAATGGGTAAAAATGGTCAAACAACAGCAGAAACATGGTGAAAATGAGTGTAAAAGTGAGTAAAATAAGCAAAAATGGTCAAACAACAGCAGAAACATGGTGAAAATGAGTGAAAAAGCAAAAAGGTCAAACAACAGCAGAAACATGGTGAAAATGAGTGTAAAAGTGAGTAAAATAAGCAAAAATGGTCAAACAACAGCAGAAACATGGTGAAAATGAGTGTAAAAGTGAGTAAAATAAGCAAAAATGGTCAAACAACAGCAGAAACATGGTGAAAATGAGTGTAAAAGTGACTAAAATGGGTAAAAATGGTCAAACAACAGCAGAAACATGGTGAAAATGAGTGTAAAAGTGAGTAAAATAAGCAAAAATGGTCAAACAACAGCAGAAACATGGTGAAAATGAGTGTAAAAGTGACTAAAATGGGTAAAAAATGGTCAAACAACGGCAGAAACATGGTGAAAATGAGTGTAAAAGTGACTAAAATGGGCAAAAATGGTCAAACAACAGCAGAAACATGGTGAAAATGAGTGTAAAAGTGACTAAAATGGGTAAAAATGGTCAAACAACAGCAGAAACATGGTGAAAATGAGTGTAAAAGTGATTAAAATAAGCAAAAATGGTCAAACAACAGCAGAAACATGGTGAAAATGAGTGTTAAAGTGAGCAAAATAAGCAAAAATGGTCAAACAACAGCAGAAACATGGTGAAAATGAGTGTAAAAGTGACTAAAATGGGTAAAAATGGTCAAACAACAGCAGAAACATGGTGAAAATGAGTGTAAAAGTGACTAAAATGGGTAAAAATGGTCAAACAACAGCAGAAACATGGTGAAAATGAGTGTAAAAGTGAGTAAAATAAGCAAAAATGGTCAAACAACAGCAGAAACATGGTGAAAATGAGTGTAAAAGTGACTAAAATGGGTAAAAAATGGTCAAACAACGGCAGAAACATGGTGAAAATGAGTGTAAAAGTGAGTAAAATAAGCAAAAATGGTCAAACAACAGCAGAAACATGGTGAAAATGAGTGTAAAAGTGACAAAAAAAGCAAAAAAGGTCAAACAACAGCAGAAACATGGTGAAAATGAGTGTAAAAGTGAGTAAAATAAGCAAAAATGGTCAAACAACAGCAGAAACATGGTGAAAATGAGTGTAAAAGTGACTAAAATGGGCAAAAATGGTCAAACAACAGCAGAAACATGGTGAAAATGAGTGTAAAAGTGACTAAAATGGGCAAAAATGGTCAAACAACAGCAGAAACATGGTGAAAATGAGTGTAAAAGTGAGTAAAATAAGCAAAAATGGTCAAACAACAGCAGAAACATGGTGAAAATGAGTGTAAAAGTCACTAAAATGGGCAAAAATGGTCAAAAAACAGCAGAAACATGGTGAAAAATGAGTGTAAAAGTGACTAAAATGGGCAAAAAAACAGCAGAAACATGGTGAAAAATGAGTGTAAAAGTGACTAAAATGGGGAAAAACGGTCAAAAAATAGCAGAAACATGGTGAAAATGAGTGTAAAAGTGACTAAAATGGGCAAAAATGGTCAAACAACAGCAGAAACATGGTGAAAATGAGTGTAAAAGTGAGTAAAATAAGCAAAAATGGTCAAACAACAGCAGAAACATGGTGAAAATGAGTGTAAAAGTGACTAAAATGGGTAAAAATGGTCAAACAACAGCAGAAACATGGTGAAAATGAGTGTAAAAGTGACTAAAATGGGCAAAAATGGTCAAACAACAGCAGAAACATGGTGAAAATGAGTGTAAAAGTGACTAAAATGGGTAAAAATGGTCAAACAACAGCAGAAACATGGTGAAAATGAGTGTAAAAGTGACTAAAATGGGCAAAAAAGGTCAAACAACAGCAGAAACATGGTGAAAATGAGTGTAAAAGTGAGCAAAATAAGCAAAAATGGTCAAACAACAGCAGAAACATGGTGAAAATGAGTGTAAAAGTGAGTAAAATAAGCAATTTAAATGGTCAAACAACAGCAGAAACATGGTGAAAATGAGTGTAAAAGTGACTAAAATGGGCAAAATGGTCAAACAACAGCAGAAACATGGTGAAAATGAGTGTAAAAGTGACTAAAATGGGTAAAAATGGTCAAACAACAGCAGAAACATGGTGAAAATGAGTGTAAAAGTGACTAAAATGGGTAAAAATGGTCAAACAACAGCAGAAACATGGTGAAAATGAGTGTAAAAGTGACTAAAATGGGTAAAAATGGTCAAACAACAGCAGAAACATGGTGAAAATGAGTGTAAAAGTGAGTAAAATAAGCAAAAATGGTCAAACAACAGCAGAAACATGGTGAAAATGAGTGTAAAAGTGACTAAAATGGGTAAAAATGGTCAAACAACAGCAGAAACATGGTGAAAATGAGTGTAAAAGTGACTAAAATGGGTAAAAATGGTCAAACAACAGCAGAAACATGGTGAAAATGAGTGTAAAAGTGAGTAAAATAAGCAAAAATGGTCAAACAACAGCAGAAACATGGTGAAAATGAGTGTAAAAGTGAGTAAAATAAGCAAAAATGGTCAAACAACAGCAGAAACATGGTGAAAATGAGTGTAAAAGTGACTAAAATGGGTAAAAATGGTCAAACAACAGCAGAAACATGGTGAAAATGAGTGTAAAAGTGAGTAAAATAAGCAAAAATGGTCAAACAACAGCAGAAACATGGTGAAAATGAGTGTAAAAGTGACTACATGGTATCTGCAGGTTTCAGCAAATCAAATTTAAGATTTTTTAAGAACTTTTTAAGGCCAGCTTGAATGAAATTTAAGACCAAAAACACTATAAATATAGGCGATGGTTGGGGGATCCCGCTGTATTACAACCCAAGCATAGCATGTGTTTCACTCAATGAGACTCATTCAAGTTTACTTTTGTCTGTTTATTGAACATAAAGTGATACTCAGTGCTCTCTGGTTCAGTAGCTGTATGTACGAGTGCAGTTTAACTGCATGTTTCCAACCAAGTTTACAAAAAACAGGGACGCACCAAAATGAAAATTCTTGGCCGAAAACCGAAACACCAAAAGAAATGATTATGGCAGTTATTAGTACCATTGCATCTATGGATATGACTGTGTACTAACCTCACTAAAATCAATTGCATTTGCATAAATTAATATTAATGCTTCAAAGATTAAATCAGTTAGAAAATTATGTAAGTATTTTCAGTCATGTACCAAGTACCCCCTAAACAGCACAAAGCTTTTTGGCCAACTTTGTAACTGATAAACACTTTCAAATTACAAATATAAGATCTTTTTTTCATCCATTTTAAATATTAAAAATGCATGAATAAAGTCATGGTACATCTTCTCATTCTAAATGTAGGAATTCAAATGAATGTAGCTATTGAAAACAGTGACTGGAAAGGCTTTAAACCCAGAAGTGTGCAAAACTCTGCTCCACTGCAGTGGTCTCTCTGGAACAATTTGGAAATAAAAACATAGAGCTAGAAAAACTAAAAACCTGTAAATAATAAACAAGTTATAAAAAAGACTTCTCTTTTCTCAAACTGAAATAATGAACTTAGTTATAGATCAGCATTTCTTCACAAAAAATAAATCATAAACCTTTTTATGAATGGAGAGGTTGTGAATACAGTGATTGACAGGCACGTGCCAGTGTGGGTCAAACCATTCTGCCATGGGGGAGACTCAGGGGGTTTAGGGTGATTAAATTTAAGAGCATACAAAATATTAACTCCAGTTTATAAACTTAAGGTCCTTACACTCTAGACGCAATTTTTTCATGCAAATTATTTACACTAAATATTTACATTTAGAACCTGTAGCGAGTCAAAGCAAGCTTCCACACCTGCAACATCATTTCGCAGCGCGACATTGCTGCGGATATTTAAGTAGCACATTTGCGCTCATATGGACATGTGGGGCTGCCTGCTGCCTGTCTCCCTCTCTACCAGGCTAAAAAAAGAGGCAGAAACAAAAGAACTGATACAGACAAATATGAGGAGATATCAAACATCAGGTGGTGTTGGAGAGGAGGACGTTTATGTTCCTCTGTCTACCATAAAAATCGGCACCACCATGTGTGCTCGTCTGAGCGAAACTCACACAGCTGGAGCTGTTTCTAAACTAACGGGACTTTAGTGAAATATTTACCAACACAGTTTCCTCTGACCTCAGACAAAGGACTTCTAAAAGCTCCAGATCAACCAGCTAAATGACTCCTCTGACCAGTCTGGAACAGAAACAGGTGAGCCAGTCTGTGAGCTGTGGAGAGAGTTAACTCCTCTAACCGCGAGCCTCAGCTGTGCAATATTATAACTCTTATTGATCATATTCGACATAGAATGAATGAAAAGTCAGTCCCTCCTCTTACAAACTTGGCTGGCACAGTGAATGAAACCGTGGAAAAAAAACGGCACTGACAGCCTGGCTGTGCGTAAAAGTGCCGCGTTACGCACGGAGTGAAGGACAGAGAGGGACATACCTCCTTTTATCTCCAATAAATATCCCTGTTTATCAGAGGACAGAGAAAACACCGCGGACGTTTGCAGCATGGATGTGATTTGAGAGTGTAACCTGCCCTCAACATCGTGTCGCTCCTGACGTGCAAAGAAAGGCGTTATTTTTCTTAAACAGCCGGCATGTATTTTAAAGAACCACTGATCGAGGAATCACAACATCGTGATGTTGTTTCGAGATAAAAGTCTGCATCCCTACAAAAAAAAATATATATACAAAAATACAAAATACACAAAAAAAATAAAGTACATTTAGTCAAACAGTAGAGTGCAACTGGAAACATCTAACAAAAAAAACTACTGGACCTACTGAACAAACACGCATGTCATGATGAGCCTCAGGGGGGAGTATGCCTGTCTGTGAATAGCTGGGGGGGGGGACCACCCCGGACCACCCCTCCCTGTGGCTCTGACTACAGCCAGGGCGCAGGAAAGGTTTAAAAATAAGGAACAAAAACATTAAATAGTCCTGCCCCGACAATTTTAAGACCTTTGAGTAATGTATTTAAGACCAGCATGTAACATTTGAATGAATTTAAGACCTTTGAGTAATGTATTTAAGACCAGCATGTAACATTTGAATGAATTTAAGACCTTTGAGTAATGTATTTAAGACCAGCATGTAACATTTATATGAATTTAAGACCTTTGAGTAATGTATTTAAGACCAGCATGTAACATTTGAATGAATTTAAGACCTTTGAGTAATGTATTTAAGACCAGCATGTAACATTTAAATGAATTTAAGACCTTTGAGTAATGTATTTAAGACCAGCATGTAACATTTGAATGAATTTAAGACCTTTGAGTAATGTATTTAAGACCAGCATGTAACATTTGAATGAATTTAAGACCTTTGAGTAATGTATTTAAGACCAGCATGTAACATTTGAATGAATTTAAGACCTTTGAGTAATGTATTTAAGACCAGCATGTAACATTTGAATGAAATTAAGACCTTTGAGTAATGTATTTAAGACCAGCATGTAACATTTGAATGAATTTAAGACCTTTGAGTAATGTAAGACCATTTAAATGAATTTAAGACCTTTGAGTAATGTATTTAAGACCAGCATGTAACATTTGAATGAATTTAAGACCTTTGAGTAATGTATTTAAGACCAGCATGTAACATTTGAATGAATTTAAGACCTTTGAGTAATGTATTTAAGACCAGCATGTAACATTTGAATGAATTTAAGACCTTTGAGTAATGTATTTAAGACCAGCATGTAACATTTGAATGAATTTAAGACCTTTGAGTAATGTATTTAAGACCAGCATGTAACATTTAAATGAATTTAAGACCTTTCAGTAATGTATTTAAGACCAGCATGTAACATTTGAATGAATTTAAGACCTTTGAGTAATGTATTTAAGACCAGCATGTAACATTTGAATGAATTTAAGACCTTTGAGTAATGTATTTAAGACCAGCATGTAACATTTGAATGAATTTAAGACCTTTGAGTAATGTATTTAAGACCAGCATGTAACATTTGAATGAAATTAAGACCTTTGAGTAATGTAAGACCATTTAAATGAATTTAAGACCTTTGAGTAATGTATTTAAGACCAGCATGTAACATTTGAATGAATTTAAGACCTTTGAGTAATGTATTTAAGACCAGCATGTAACATTTATATGAATTTAAGACCTTTGAGTAATGTATTTAAGACCAGCATGTAACATTTATATGAATTTAAGACCTTTGAGTAATGTATTTAAGACCAGCATGTAACATTTGAATGAATTTAAGACCTTTGAGTAATGTATTTAAGACCAGCATGTAACATTTATATGAATTTAAGACCTTTGAGTAATGTATTTAAGACCAGCATGTAACATTTGAATGAATTTAAGACCTTTGAGTAATGTATTTAAGACCAGCATGTAACATTTAAATGAATTTAAGACCTTTGAGTAATGTATTTAAGACCAGCATGTAACATTTGAATGAAATTAAGACCTTTGAGTAATGTATTTAAGACCAGCATGTAACATTTGAATGAAATTAAGACCTTTGAGTAATGTATTTAAGACCAGCATGTAACATTTGAATGAAATTAAGACCTTTGAGTAATGTAAGACCATTTAAATGAATTTAAGACCTTTGAGTAATGTATTTAAGACCAGCATGTAACATTTAAATGAATTTAAGACCTTTCAGTAATGTATTTAAGACCAGCATGTAACATTTGAATGAATTTAAGACCTTTGAGTAATGTAAGACCATTTAAATGAATTTAAGACCTTTGAGTAATGTATTTAAGACCAGCATGTAACATTTAAATGAATTTAAGACCTTTGAGTAATGTATTTAAGACCAGCATGTAACATTTGAATGAAATTAAGACCTTTGAGTAATGTATTTAAGACCAGCATGTAACATTTGAATGAAATTAAGACCTTTGAGTAATGTATTTAAGACCAGCATGTAACATTTGAATGAAATTAAGACCTTTGAGTAATGTAAGACCATTTAAATGAATTTAAGACCTTTGAGTAATGTATTTAAGACCAGCATGTAACATTTAAATGAATTTAAGACCTTTCAGTAATGTATTTAAGACCAGCATGTAACATTTAAATGAATTTAAGACCTTTGAGTAATGTATTTAAGACCAGCATGTAACATTTGAATGAATTTAAGACCTTTGAGTAATGTATTTAAGACCAGCATGTAACATTTGAATGAAATTAAGACCTTTGAGTAATGTATTTAAGACCAGCATGTAACATTTGAATGAAATTAAGACCTTTGAGTAATGTAAGACCATTTAAATGAATTTAAGACCTTTGAGTAATGTATTTAAGACCAGCATGTAACATTTAAATGAATTTAAGACCTTTCAGTAATGTATTTAAGACCAGCATGTAACATTTAAATGAATTTAAGACCTTTGAGTAATGTATTTAAGACCAGCATGTAACATTTGAATGAATTTAAGACCTTTGAGTAATGTATTTAAGACCAGCATGTAACATTTGAATGAAATTAAGACCTTTGAGTAATGTAAGACCATTTAAATGAATTTAAGACCTTTGAGTAATGTATTTAAGACCAGCATGTAACATTTGAATGAAATTAAGACCTTTGAGTAATGTAAGACCATTTAAATGAATTTAAGACCTTTGAGTAATGTATTTAAGACCAGCATGTAACATTTGAATGAAATTAAGACCTTTGAGTAATGTATTTAAGACCAGCATGTAACATTTGAATGAATTTAAGACCTTTGAGTAATGTATTTAAGACCAGCATGTAACATTTAAATGAATTTAAGACCTTTGAGTAATGTATTTAAGACCAGCATGTAACATTTAAATGAATTTAAGACCTTTGAGTAATGTATTTAAGACCAGCATGTAACATTTGAATGAAATTAAGACCTTTGAGTAATGTAAGACCATTTAAATGAATTTAAGACCTTTGAGTAATGTATTTAAGACCAGCATGTAACATTTGAATGAATTTAAGACCTTTGAGTAATGTATTTAAGACCAGCATGTAACATTTAAATGAATTTAAGACCTTTGAGTAATGTATTTAAGACCAGCATGTAACATTTAAATGAATTTAAGACCTTTGAGTAATGTATTTAAGACCAGCATGTAACATTTGAATGAATTTAAGACCTTTGAGTAATGTATTTAAGACCAGCATGTAACATTTGAATGAAATTAAGACCTTTGAGTAATGTATTTAAGACCAGCATGTAACATTTGAATGAAATTAAGACCTTTGAGTAATGTAAGACCATTTAAATGAATTTAAGACCTTTGAGTAATGTATTTAAGACCAGCATGTAACATTTGAATGAATTTAAGACCTTTGAGTAATGTATTTAAGACCAGCATGTAACATTTGAATGAATTTAAGACCTTTGAGTAATGTATTTAAGACCAGCATGTAACATTTGAATGAATTTAAGACCTTTGAGTAATGTATTTAAGACCAGCATGTAACATTTGAATGAAATTAAGACCTTTGAGTAATGTAAGACCATTTAAATGAATTTAAGACCTTTGAGTAATGTATTTAAGACCAGCATGTAACATTTGAATGAAATTAAGACCTTTGAGTAATGTAAGACCATTTAAATGAATTTAAGACCTTTGAGTAATGTATTTAAGACCAGCATGTAACATTTGAATGAAATTAAGACCTTTGAGTAATGTATTTAAGACCAGCATGTAACATTTGAATGAATTTAAGACCTTTGAGTAATGTATTTAAGACCAGCATGTAACATTTGAATGAATTTAAGACCTTTGAGTAATGTATTTAAGACCAGCATGTAACATTTAAATGAATTTAAGACCTTTGAGTAATGTATTTAAGACCAGCATGTAACATTTCAATGAATTTAAGACCTTGGAGAAATGTATTTAAGTCCAGCATGTAACATTTGAATGAAATTAAGACCTTTGAGTAATGTAAGACCATTTAAATGAATTTAAGACCTTTGAGTAATGTATTTAAGACCAGCATGTAACATTTGAATGAATTTAAGACCTTTGAGTAATGTATTTAAGACCAGCATGTAACATTTAAATGAATTTAAGACCTTTGAGTAATGTATTTAAGACCAGCATGTAACATTTGAATGAAATTAAGACCTTTGAGTAATGTAAGACCATTTAAATGAATTTAAGACCTTTGAGTAATGTATTTAAGACCAGCATGTAACATTTGAATGAAATTAAGACCTTTGAGTAATGTAAGACCATTTAAATGAATTTAAGACCTTTGAGTAATGTATTTAAGACCAGCATGTAACATTTGAATGAATTTAAGACCTTTGAGTAATGTATTTAAGACCAGCATGTAACATTTGAATGAAATTAAGACCTTTGAGTAATGTATTTAAGACCAGCATGTAACATTTGAATGAATTTAAGACCTTTGAGTAATGTATTTAAGACCAGCATGTAACATTTATATGAATTTAAGACCTTTGAGTAATGTATTTAAGACCAGCATGTAACATTTGAATGAATTTAAGACCTTTGAGTAATGTATTTAAGACCAGCATGTAACATTTGAATGAATTTAAGACCTTTGAGTAATGTATTTAAGACCAGCATGTAACATTTGAATGAAATTAAGACCTTTGAGTAATGTATTTAAGACCAGCATGTAACATTTAAATGAATTTAAGACCTTTCAGTAATGTATTTAAGACCAGCATGTAACATTTGAATGAATTTAAGACCTTTGAGTAATGTATTTAAGACCAGCATGTAACATTTGAATGAATTTAAGACCTTTGAGTAATGTATTTAAGACCAGCATGTAACATTTGAATGAAATTAAGACCTTTGAGTAATGTATTTAAGACCAGCATGTAACATTTGAATGAAATTAAGACCTTTGAGTAATGTATTTAATGAATTTAAGACCTTTGAGTAATGTATTTAAGACCAGCATGTAACATTTGAATGAATTTAAGACCTTTGAGTAATGTATTTAAGACCAGCATGTAACATTTGAATGAATTTAAGACCTTTGAGTAATGTATTTAAGACCAGCATGTAACATTTGAATGAATTTAAGACCTTTGAGTAATGTATTTAAGACCAGCATGTAACATTTGAATGAATTTAAGACCTTTGAGTAATGTATTTAAGACCAGCATGTAACATTTAAATGAATTTAAGACCTTTGAGTAATGTATTTAAGACCAGCATGTAACATTTGAATGAATTTAAGACCTTTGAGTAATGTATTTAAGACCAGCATGTAACATTTGAATGAATTTAAGACCTTTGAGTAATGTATTTAAGACCAGCATGTAACATTTGAATGAATTTAAGACCTTTGAGTAATGTATTTAAGACCAGCATGTAACATTTGAATGAATTTAAGACCTTTGAGTAATGTATTTAAGACCAGCATGTAACATTTAAATGAATTTAAGACCTTTGAGTAATGTATTTAAGACCAGCATGTAACATTTGAATGAATTTAAGACCTTTGAGTAATGTATTTAAGACCAGCATGTAACATTTATATGAATTTAAGACCTTTGAGTAATGTATTTAAGACCAGCATGTAACATTTGAATGAATTTAAGACCTTTGAGTAATGTATTTAAGACCAGCATGTAACATTTGAATGAATTTAAGACCTTTGAGTAATGTATTTAAGACCAGCATGTAACATTTGAATGAATTTAAGACCTTTGAGTAATGTATTTAAGACCAGCATGTAACATTTGAATGAATTTAAGACCTTTGAGTAATGTATTTAAGACCAGCATGTAACATTTGAATGAATTTAAGACCTTTGAGTAATGTATTTAAGACCAGCATGTAACATTTGAATGAAATTTAAGACCTTTGAGTAATGTATTTAAGACCAGCATGTAACATTTGAATGAATTTAAGACCTTTGAGTAATGTATTTAAGACCAGCATGTAACATTTGAATGAATTTAAGACCTTTGAGTAATGTATTTAAGACCAGCATGTAACATTTGAATGAATTTAAGACCTTTGAGTAATGTATTTAAGACCAGCATGTAACATTTGAATGAATTTAAGACCTTTGAGTAATGTATTTAAGACCAGCATGTAACATTTATATGAATTTAAGACCTTTGAGTAATGTATTTAAGACCAGCATGTAACATTTATATGAATTTAAGACCTTTGAGTAATGTATTTAAGACCAGCATGTAACATTTGAATGAATTTAAGACCTTTGAGTAATGTATTTAAGACCAGCATGTAACATTTGAATGAATTTAAGACCTTTGAGTAATGTATTTAAGACCAGCATGTAACATTTGAATGAATTTAAGACCTTTGAGTAATGTGTTTAAGACCAGCATGTAACATTTGAATGAATTTAAGACCTTTGAGTAATGTATTTAAGACCAGCATGTAACATTTGAATGAATTTAAGACCTTTGAGTAATGTATTTAAGACCAGCATGTAACATTTAAATGAATTTAAGACCTTTTAAGGCCTTAATTCTAGATACAGGAATTCAAGACTTTTTAAGGACACCCTAACTAAAATGGGCAAAAACATGGTGAAAAATTAATGTAAAAGTGACTAAAATGGACAAAAATGTGGGAAAAAATGGTCAAAAAACAGCAAAGAGTGGTAAGAATGCTAAAAACAGTGGCATTTAATGGCAAAATTTGGCTTAAATGGGCAAAAAGTGGCAAAAAAGGGAAAAAATTGCAAGTAGCAAAAAGCAGAGAGACATTAAACTGGTGGTGAAAATGGGATAGAATCAGTAAAAATGGATTAAAAGTGGCAAAAAAATGTAAATAAGGGCAATGGAAATATAGAGAAGAAAAATAATGTTGAAAATTAAAGCCGACCATATTAATGTGGGGATTCAAACTGATTAAAGTGACTTGTAGTGGATCATTTCTGAGGTCATAGTTTCCCTTCTAAAGGTTTTCCAGGGGAATAATATTTCAAATTTAGGCATAAAAGAGCCACACATCATCAGAAAAGAGCCACATGTTGAGTATCACTGGTCTAATCTATAATGGGGGAGAAAAAGATCAAAGTGACTGATTGCAGCAGAAATTGAAGTTACTGTCAGACACTTTGATTTGGTATCAGTGCTGGTGAGCCCTGTAAAATAATGCTGTCACTCTTCTAATATGAGTGAATGTTTACATTAGAGCCATTCATTCATTAGAGCATTAAACCTTTATTTAGCTAATGGATCACTGTCATCGCTGAGTGTCTTGTCCAAGGACACAGTGGTAGCTAGAAGCCCAGAGAGAAGTCAGAAGATGTTGATGCTTGAAAGCATGCATTAATGTGAAATGTCCACCAGATGGAGCCAGAGGCACGTGCTGGGGTCACAGTCAAACACTTTGCACATCACATTATCCAAGGGTTCTCAACCTTTTCAGCCTGTGACCCTCAAAATGAAGGTGCCAGAGACCGGGGACCCCACTGTACCTGAAGGTGGTGGAACACAGTACATTCAAGAACAGTCATGTGGAGACAAGGCCGTCCATGAGGGGGGATAAAGGGGAGAGCTTTCAGGGGCCCAGCCAAACTGGGGGCCATGGAGGTCAACAAAATCAAGGTCCATAAAGTTAAGCTGTGATATCCATATTTTATATTTAACCTGAAAAATAACCACTCTTATCAATGAAAGACATCTCTCTTTCTAATAATCCTTCTCAAATAATTTTGTTTAAAAAAAAAAAGAATTAAAATGGATTAAAAAAAAGTTGATAATAGCAAAAAATGGTGTAAAGGTGGTGAAATTGGATCTTAAAAATAGCAGAAATGGGTTAAAAGTGGCAACAATTATATTAGAATGGCAAAAAATAACCAACAAAATGCAAAAATGGGTTACAGTGGCAGCATAAATAATGGTAAAAGGGGATTAAAAAGTGGCTGGAAAGGCTTTCAATTGGCAAACATGGGTGGAAATCTGCTGAAATGGGAAGAGAAATCGATATAAACTGGCAAAATAGTGCGAACTGAGAAAGAAAGAATAGGCAGGTATAGGCAGAAACTGATCAAACCGGCAAAAACTGGCACATCATGGGTTCAAGTAGTCAGAATGAGATTTCTCTGGAGGATGTCTGGATGCCTTCAAGATAGGGTTAGGACAGAGTTACTACCTTCACAAGAGCCACAATCTAAGTGGTGAAAAGTGGCACAAAACGGGTTAAAGAGGCCATAACATTAAGTTAAAGGTGGCAAAAATGGTGAAAAACGGCAAAAAAGTGGCAATCAATGGTGAAAAACGGAAAAAAAGGCAATAACTTGTTGAAAAGTAAATAAAATAGGGAAAGAAAGTGCCAAAAAAAGGTAGAAAGTGGTGAAATAAATGAGAATTGACAAAATAATGAGTTACAGGAGGTACAAACAGTCAAAAAGCAGCAAAAACACGGCAGGAAAATGAGTGAAAAATGACTAAAATGAGCTTAAAGCAGCAAAAGGAGGAAAAAGTGGGCAAAAAGCAGCAGGGAGGGGCACAAACAGCTTGGAAAAGCAAAAGAAATAAGAAAAAGGTGGCAAAAATGAGCAAAAAGCAGCAAAAATGGGTGAAAAGTGACAGAAATGAGTAACGGGGACCAAAAATGGCCCAAAATTGGCAAAAGTGTGGCAAAAAAAAAAGAGTGAAAAGTGACTCAAATAGGGAAAAGCAGTCAAGAGTGATAAAAATGGGCAAAAAATAGGAAACAAGTGGTATATAATGGCAAAAGGAAGCTTAAATTGGGAAAAAAAAAACAGGTGAAAAAGGGAAAAAATTATTCAAAAGTGGCAAAAATGGGTAGAAAAATAGAAAACCAGTATTTAATGGCAAAAGGCAGCTTAAATTGGAAATCAACAGCGAAAAAGGGCAAAAAATGGTGTAAAAGTGGCAAAAAAGTGTCAAAAACTGGCTGAAAGGTAAATAAAATAGGGAAAGAAAGTGGCAAAATGACTGAGAATTGACAAAAAAAATGAGCTCCAGGAGGCGCAAACAGTCAAAAAGCAGCAAAAACATGGCAAGAAAATGAGTGAAAAGTGACTAAAATGAGCTAAAAGTAGCAAAAGGTGGAAAAAGTGGGCAAAAAGCAGCAGAGAGCGACAAAAAAATGGTCCAAAAAAGCAGCAAAAAGGTGGAAAAATTGTCAAAAATGGGAAAAACAGTGGCATTAACAGGCAAAATGGGCTTAAAGCAGTAAAAATGGATTAAAAGTGCCAAAAAATGTAAATAAAGTAGCAAAAAAAAAAAGAAAATAAGAGCGATGGACATTTACAGACAAAAAATAGCACTGACAAATACATGATGTCACTTCCTTGCAGTTCCACTGCACTGACTGTTAAATTCACACACCTATGAGCCATCAGGTGCACAAACACACGATTGCTTAATTGTAGACACACCAATCAGGTTTAAGCTCTATAAAAACGCAGCAGGTGAGTTCACCTGTCTTCAACCAAAATGGAAGGAGTCAGAAGAAGAAGAAGAGTGAGGGTGAGAGAGGGAATCCATGGAGGAGAAGGGGGAAGAGGAAGAGGAAGACCTGAAGCAAGAGGAGAACATGCTCAAAGAAGAAGAGGACCAAATTCATCAAAAACATCTAAACCCAATCAAAGAGTTTCTCTCAGCATGGCAGTGGAGGGTCTACGATCTCTGCCCCAGGCTCAGGTACCCCTCATTCAGCCATGGAGGAGGCCTGTGACCAAATCAGCGCCGCAGCTGTGCAAGGATGGATCAGACACTCAAGACGGTTCTCCTCTTGTCCTGCCAATGAGGATGTCACCTGTGATGGTGATGAAATCCTCCGGCCAGATCCAGCTAGGTGAAGAGATAATGTCTAGTATTTTCTGTTCTGTATTTTCAGATTTTTCTTAACAAAACATAAAGATTCAGATAAAAAAAAGACAACCATATTTTCAAACATTTATGTCTAATTTAAATATGTTTAACATTTTTATATCTTTGATATTTTGGTCTGCAAATGTTCTCAAACATCCGTCTTTACCAGGTAATCAGTTATTTGGTTTCAGTAATGAATTTACTACCTGATTATTCTGCTCTAATAATCCGTAAAGCAGCGTTACTCAACCAAAGAGCCAAACTGTAGACAAATACCTTTACAAGAGCCACAATCTAAGTGGTGAAAAGTGGCAAAAACAGCTGAAAGTAGCAATAAAAATAAGTTAAAGTTGGCAAAAATGGTCAAAAAGTAACAAAAAGGGGTGAAAATAAGCAAAAATGGGGATAAAAGTAAAAAAAAAAAAAATGGGTGAGGAGTGGCAAAAAAGATGTGTAACACATGGAAAAAACAAGGCAAAAAATGAGTAAAAAAAAGCAGTCAAGAGTGGCAAAAATGGGCAAAAAGTAGGAAAAAAAGGGGTATTTAATGACAAAACGTTTAAATGGGTGGAAAAATGGCAAACAAAGCTTAAAGTACTAACAAACAAGTAAAAGATGGCAAAAATGGACAAAAATCAGCAAAAATGGGCATAAAAAGTGAAAAAAAGATGGGTGAGAGGTGACAAAAAATGAGTAACAGGTAGCAACAAATGGTCCAAAGTTGGCAAAAACAAGGCAAAAAATGAGTTAAAAAAGCAGTCAAGAGTGGCAAAAATGGGCAAAAAGTAGGAAAAAAGTGGTATTAAATGACAAACAGATGCTTAAATGGATGAAACGTGTCAAAAATGGTATAATAAAGTTAATACAATAAAGTTTCCTTTTTTTAAGGTTTTCTGGGGGAATAATGTTTAAAATGACGTCATCAAAGAGCCACTAATAATCCCACGCTGAGTATCACTGCCTTACAGTAGCTATGAGTCCTTCAGCCTGCAATCAAACATGACTTCATAATACCAGGTAATAAGTTCATTTACTCCACTATCATGTAAAGTTACTTTATGTGGGTCTGGGAGGCTGTCAGGGTTTACAGTGTACTGCACGTCTTCACAGATGCATGTTCATATGGTTTTATTTTAAACCATTAAAAATTAAACCATTTTAAACATCTAATATTTGCATCTGTCCACCAAATCACAGATCCCAAAATCCCACAGTTCATAAATGTTTTTGTTTAACTTGTAGAAATGATCAAGCCCCTGGCATTTTTGGCCCTTTTTATTATCCTCACTTTTCTCCAAGTCTCCAGAGACTCCTTAACTGGTCCAAAATGCTGCTGAGGAGAAGTACAGCTCTACTAGGACATGGACTTTGCAGAATACTCATGCCTCTACAGCAGGGGTGTCAAACTCAATCACAGCAAGGGCCAGATTCTGGATTTGAGTCTAACCTGAGGGTCTAACAGGGCCACTGACTGTCAACCTAAATGATTTTGAGATTAAAAGGTCGACATGATCAGTAAAAAACTCAAAATCTGAGATCAAAAGTCAAACTTATAAGTATTAAAGGTAAAAACATGACATTTAAAGTCAAAATCAGGTTTTTAAAAGGCAAAATATGAGATAGAAAACGGAAACCATGATTTTTAACAGTCAAAAAAGGAGATGAAAGTCAAAATCATGAGTTTTAAAGGTGAAAAATTGAGATAGAAGCCAAAGTTAGGAGTTGAAATGGTCAGCCAAACTGAGATAAAATTCAAAATTATGTTATTTAACAATCAAAATGTGAGATAAACATCCAAAATGTCAGTTTAAAAAGTCAAAATATGAAATTAAAGTTCCAATTTGTGAGTTTTAATCCCCTTGTACCACTTCATATGGCAATTTTTGCGGTTAATTTGTGCCACTTCAATGTAATTTTTGGCATTTCTAACCCATTTCTGCTACTTTTAAAATCTAATATCACCATCTTTCCAACCATTTCTTGCCATCATTAACCTATTTTAGCTATTTTTAATGTATTTAAATTCTGTTTTCAACAAAAGAATTTACAGTTTTAAGAGGGCTACTTATTACACAAATGGATTAAAAAGATATGTGTTTCTTTGATAAGCATGAACCAAAGCTTAACTTTACAATGGACCATGATTTTGCTGACCCACACTTTGGCTGGGCCCCAGAAATCTCTCCTGTTTTTCCCCCTAATGGGCGGCCTTGTCTCCACATGACTGTTCTTGAATGTTCCTGGCTGTTCAGCCACCTTCAGGTACTGTGGGGGTCCCCGGTCTCTGGCACCTTTATTTTGGGGGTTGCAGGATGAAAAGGTTGAAGACCCCTGAACTAGTGAACCTTCTGCAGTGCCACACTTGTCGCACAGAGGGGAGATTGAATCAAATATTTTACTCAGCTTTACTTTAGAGTAATGCAACCTGTGGATTACTTTAAATTGGATTAGTGTGTTTCTATAATTGATTGAGCAGGACTTTATGTGAGATAACCCTCCTCCCACAGCTCATTTGACAGTGGAACTCCCAGTTCCTCCCAGTACCAGATGACTGGTACTGACTGACAGTGTAAAAGCAGAGAGGAAGTGAGAGATCAGAAGTCTGGAGGTTGGGGGAGACAAAAATAAATTGTTAATAATGTGACTTTTTGGCTTGATGGTGAATTCTGCGATGAACTCACGTCCAAAGTGTGGAACTTGAGGTACTGATAGAAATGTGATTGAGGAAGGATGAATTTGGTTTGCAGCTGAAGAAATGGAGCTTATTGTCTTATAAAGATCTCCAAAACAACAAAGTCCCCGCCTTCAAGGGCAAAAAATGGTGTAAAAGTGGCAAAAAAGTGTCAAAAACTGGCTGAAAGGTAAATAAAATAGGGAAAGAAAGTGGCAAAATGACTGAAAATTGACAAAAAAAATGAGCTACAGGAGGCACAAACAGTCAAAAAGCAGCAAAAACACGGCAAGAAAATGAGTGAAAAGTGACTAAAATGAGCTAAAAGCAGCAAAAGTCCCCGCCTTCTTCAGTCCAAAAACACTCCATCCAGCCCTGGTTTAAACAAATTACTGCACGCTATTGGTGTGTGTAATGACTTATTAGGCAAGCCATCAGATTTTTTCATTTGGCTCAAAGTCTTAAAGTCCCTGTAAAGAGAAATCCAAAGTTTTTGTCTTAACACTCTAGAAATGTTGGAATCTGGTTGCTGTAAACATGTGAAAACTCTGAGATCTACATGAGACTGAATTCTGGATTTAGGCCATTTCATCTCTTTCCTGGCTTGGTTTCATGTGGGCGGGGCCAATATGTGGACTCACAATGTCATGAGCCCACAGTAGAGAATGACCCCGCCCCTCTAACACTTCACTATTGTGGAAGGAAGCAGTCACCTGGAGCAGGGACTTCTGGTTTTGTGCGAAGGAATTCAGTCTTGTACTCTTGTACCGTTCTATAATGTTCATGTTTCATTGCAAAGTTATAGTTATAGGAAAATATTTTTCCAAGTATGACACCATGAGTGAGGGGGTTAATGCTGCAGACTACCCATGTCCTGAGTGGGCGTGGTTTTAGCTCATTCAACAGACACGCCCACACCATCCTGAAGCAGATTTTACTGCCTCATTTTTCGTGATTTGAAGCTTCATTTTATAAACTTGGAGATGCTTTATGTGACTGAAATTTGACCTGGGGGTTCATAACACAGTGATCTATCATACCACAAACCTAAATACAGATTTATTTTTACTTTAAAGGGTCTTTAAGGGAGTTTCTGGGAACAAAACTCCACTTAATTCATGTTTGGGCTGTGTTTTAGTAAAAAGGAGGAGGACTTCTGGTTGAGACTTCCATTATGGATTGGATGTATGTCGGCCATCTTGTCTGCATCAAGGTACTCTTGACGGGCTGTGCTGCGCCTGTAGATTTGCGTCTGTGCCAACCAGAGGTCGCGTTAACCGAATTTTCTCTGTCCCTTTTTGAAGGATGATGGAGAATTGTGAAGGCTGTCTGTCATTTTGACGGACTGGAATGATGAGGATGAGCCTGCATTTCAGCGCACACACACGGACAGATGAACCTTTTTCGTTTAGCACACATGGACTACCAAGGAGGTCATTTAATCTATTAAAAATCTTGTAGCCCGTGGGCTCTCTCACTGACCTCTACACCGTATTTGTAAAAGCGCGTCAGTCTCCGTGCTGACTGCACAGAGAGGCTGCTGCAGGTGTCTCAGTACACAGGTCGGCATGCAGAGTGTTTGGCCTTTGCACAATGAGCCCGTTTCATGTTGTTCTAATCAGGGGCAGCGTTATGGGTGGGCCTAACGGTCCTAGGCCCACCCAGTTTTCAGACAGGCCCACCCTAAACTTTTCTTTGAAAAAAAAAAAATATATATATATACAGTGCTTAACAAGTGTATTAGACCACCTGTCATATTTGTCTCAGAGACCATCCAGCTTCATGAGGTGCTTCAATGCCGACTCTTTCATTTTCAGTCAGCTCTCCACGTTTTACCACTTTTAACAGGAACGAGGAATTTAAACTGTATTCACCCAAATCTGAGCCGGCTCACTGCACTCTAAACCCACATTAGTTGACATTACTAATAAGCACGAGTAAACCGATTGACTTAAACCACTTTAGTTTTTGCACAAGCTAAAACTAAAGAAGTTAAGTTGTATCAACATAGAACCTTAATTTTATGCAGTCGTCATGTTAAGTGTATATTAGTAGTCTTTACTAAGAATCATTAGTTGGCATAAATGAAGTCTAAGTTGTATGAAATAAAAATGCTTAGTTTAACTTCTGTAAAAATATATTGTGGCGATCCAGGAAGCAGTCACCTGGAGCAGGGACTTCTGAGAGTGCTTTGTTTGTATGAATTTGTTCTTCTGTTTTAAAAATGTTGATGTTCATTGCATTTAGTTTATTAGTTTGTGTTTTTAAGTGTGACACCATGAGTGAGGGGGTCAATGTGTCTGTATGTGACTGTATCAGTGGTTCACAATAAATAATAGCTGCTCATGCTTCTTGTTCAAGAATTTGTCAAGGCCATTGAACTTAAATGGTAGCTATTCTTCATAACTGCCTACCACAATATGAAACTAGAATAGCAGTCAGAAAACGCGGACTTAAACTCTACGTCCCAATAGGAAAGAGTCCTTTAAAACATTCCCCGATCTAGGCAGAGCACCAGATGAGCCGATTACATTCTCCCTGGTGGGATGGAGACACAGTGAGGTAAAGCATTGACTTCACCACATGTTGGAGTCATGATGAAAGCATTGCCTGCTGGTGCCAACAGATGCACTGACAGTCTCATCCATGGTTTTTTGATCATTTTTAAATAGTCCCTCCCCTTAAAGAACTAAACATGTTAAGTTATCTCAGCTTAACATGATCATTGCATTGCATCTTTCAGCTGAATAATACAGATGACTAATCTGATTTAGTAATGTCAACATTTTTTGACAAAACATGAAAGAATAATTAATGACTGCTAAAAAGTTTAAGTAGAAACAAAATCCGGGTTTACAGTGTAGGCATGAATGGGCAGAAACGGGCTAAACCGGCAAAAATTGGCATAAAAAAATAATGAAGTGTGGTTTAAATGGGTAAAAATGGGCATAAAATTGGTTAACAGTGGCAATAAAAGGTCATCAGTGGAAACAAAAGGAGGAAAATGGAAAGAATTGGTTAAGAATGTATGATACTTGGCAGAAAAAAGTGATGAAAAAGGTTTAAAATGGCCAAAAATGAGTTTTTAACGGCAAAAATGTGTTAAAATTGGCAAAATTGGTGTGAATCAGCAAATATGTAATTAAAAATATTTTTTTTTTCTGAGGCATCTGGAGACCCCTAGTCAGTGTCGACCTCAAATGGGGTCCTGACCCAACGTTGAGATTCACTGGTTTAAGGAATTTAAATTGGCCATTTTGTTTTTATCAGGTTTGTAGGATGACATATTCAACCCATAGGCCCCGCGGATATATTCAGAGAACATTATCAGTGAAAATGTGTCATAATCCAGCAGATTGTCTCCTAGATTCACTGATACAACAGATAACTACGCAGTCTGTTGAGAAGGACTGACAGAGAGCCGATAAATCAAGTATGAGTGAAGTGAGTAGTTCCAGATTAGACAGGCTAACGTAGCATTCTTTGGCAGATTAAAAACAGACGGTAACATTCCTGCATGCTAGTACAGTGAACCAGCCTTGCTATATACCACTCACATACATGTATTAACCTTATTTCACCGTCTGTAGCTGATGTTTAGCCTTACATTTACAACACGTGTACTGTACATCATATCTGAGGACGTTACACTAATCTGGAAACACTGGAATATAAGAGCGCTCCTGATTGGCTGACTCAAACTGTCACTCAAAAGGATGGTCCAATAACATTAAGCATTACATGCCGGGGTGGATGTTTTCTCTGTGTACTGTTTGCTGTGAAACTGTTGATAAATTGTCGACTAAAGCTTAATAAGAAGACTGAAGCAGAGAAGCTCAGGCTGACTACGGTCTCTCTGTAAGGTACGTCCTGTCAAACGGCCGTTACTCGCTTTTCCTCCATTTTGTTTCAGTTATCACGGTCACAAACACCCAGGAAGCTTATAACAAGAAGTCACTTCACTCATAGACAGTCAGCGGCGTTTTCTGAGTCCTTATCGAGCTTTTCTGATGAAGCCTGAACCTTTTCTTTGACCTTTGACCTCCAAACAGAGCGAAAAGGCAAAGTTTAGTGAGAGATGTTGTTAGGAAGTACAGGCCATCAGGCTCCGAGCACTTTGCAGACCAGGGGGAGGGGAGGGATAGAACCGAGATGAGAATTTTCTCCCAACTCGATGAAAACGAAAGTGACTTTTAATACATTATATGACTGAACCAGAGAGTATTTCTGCCAGAATCACCGTATCATGCTGTTATTTCATAGTCTGGTTAGGTGGTTTAATGTGTCGCCTTCGTTGACAGTAACATTCATCATCAAGTGAAGTGCTGCGTTTCTCCACCATCGTCAAGTTGCACCAAATAACGAACCCCCACTTCCGGTTGACGGGTTAAATAAAATTACTGAAGTAGAATGGTGCTGGATGAAGTTTTTATTCTTCAAAATTCATCACAAAACAATAATACTGAACTGGAATCTTTCTAACTGTATATAACGTAGGGATGGACAACTTTGGTTACCAATATTTATATATCCTCACTGCTAGAGGGGCCCTTAGTTTCTATACTAGCGTCTGTAACAGACGTTTAATAGGCTATTTATATTCCAACTAAAGGGACACAAATGGAGCTTTTTGTGTTTTTAACTCAAGTTTAAGTAGTGGAGCTGAAAACAGAATTAGACCCACTTTAAATGCTACTTTTCAATGCAATGATATTGAAGGATGTTTAACCTATATTCATGTCTTATTTAAAGATACTGTATGTAGAATTTCTGCCCTGAAATAAATCTGTTAAGTTAAAAAGTTCCCATTCCAATGTTATATGTATTTAATTGAGGTCTTAGAGAATCCAGAATATTTCCAAACCTATAAAGACAAAGATTTTTTTATAGGCTATATAATTGTAAGGGGACATGTGTAACCCTAACCCTGCCATGGGTTGCGAGGTCAATTACACAAACTCACCCATGTATCATGGAAAGCCCCCACACTTGGCATCAGGCTGGGGCAATAATTCAGAATTTAGATTGATCCTAATATGGCCTACTGCAGTGTTCAAATGGCAGAGGATGCAATATTTCCTTAACCTAAAATGTGGGTTAAAATACTCCTTAAATACTTTGTGCTCTGCATATCACGCACACTCAAGTGCCAATTTTTTCTAGAATAGTTTACAAAAATCCTATTTTACCTGTTTTGTTTTTTTTTATTAAAAATGAGATTGACATAAGAATTATCATTCCCTTTAATTCAACGGTTTATATTGACTTTGCAGTGAGTCAAAATGGTAGCAATTTGATATTTTTTCAAAATGATTCAGTCTTAGTTTAATCTACCAAATTCATAATAATATAGAATCATTCATTGCTTGTTTGTTGAGAAATACATAAGATGAAGAAGTTAAAAAATAAATGCAAATGAAATTGCAATCATCAATATTGGGGTAAAAAATACTATTAGATTATTTTATTATAACAGCAGATAAAAGCTTAAAAAGATAATTATCAGTACTGTTAGATATGAAACTTCTGCTGATAGTTAAAACCAATATACCAGCTGTAAATACCTCCATTTGGACGACTACATTTGTGGAGTTTAGGCAGGACCTACATCAGCTGAAGTCTCTGTTCATCTACACTTTAACCTGAAATTTTGTTCTGAGGGTGGAAGTTTGTCTCTTTGTTTATCACTCCAAGCTGAAAATGTGTGTTTAAGGTCCTAAATAAATATTTAAATATCAGTTAGGGCTGGGCAATTAATCGCAAATTACATTGAATCAAAATATGGTCTGTTGCAATTTACAAATCGCAGAAGTTGCGATACTTCTTAAACTTGAAATATGTCAAAATAGCAGCTTAATTCATTCTATTTTAAAATACATTCAGCAGTTTTACAAGCTAAACCTCCTCCATCCCAGCAGCCTCCTTTATAGCTTAAAGCTTGTTGAATCCTCATATTCACATCCATGCTACTATGGATTAATTACCTCTGAAATAATTTCATTTTTGAAATTATTTGTGTATTGAAAATACACATTGTCATTTATGTGTCCATACATATGGGGGTTTCTAGCCATGCTCTCCCTGGACAGTCAAAGCAGCTGCTTGACCAACGGAGGTAGCATCTTTAGAGCAGAGCCTCCTCTGCCTAGGAAAACTGTAGTATCCATTTTACAATGAGATGGTAAAATGTATGATCAGTGTTCCTGACTTCATGTAGGTTATGATATTGATTTATTGCTTACATTTTTGTAAAATGCAAAAGTTAAGTAGTCCAATAATAAATTATAATATATATTACAGGGCTGTAGTCAACCAAAGAAAAACTTTGTCGACTAAAATCACACCAGATCATCAATTAATCGATTGGTCTTGGGACGGACCAAAATCATCCTTTTTAACCAAATTTTGCCGCACAGCTGACTTTTTTCGACATGTTGTCAATTCACAGGAAACGGAGTATAAACGTGCTTCATGGACTTTGCTCGGTGGGGGGTGGTCCTAGTTGTTTTAACTTTCTGGGTATTTAAACTGTAATCAATCACCCTTAAAGGCACGAGTAAACTGTCTTTGAATAGTTATATTCATAGTTTTTTTCCTGTAAATTTTATTTTGTAACACCAGATAACTGAAAAAATAAAACACATGATGTCTCTCTTCTCACCCCTGCAAAAAATGGATTCCTCCAATTAAAGTAGCATGTGCGATTGTTCGACCAATTGGATTTTGGTCGGACATGAGGTCATCAACCAATTAATCAACCAATCGACTTGAGGCTGTCAGCCTTAATAATATATATTAATATTATTTTATATATAATAATAAATATTAAATTGCAATTGCAGTAAGATTATTTTTGCAAATCGTTCAGCCCATATATCAGTAACAATATTGGTATCTGCTTATATGACTCTGCAGATTTCAGCATTTTGGACAACATCAAACATCCATTACTGTAGACCCAGCATGATATCAGTATCAGTAGATGTTAGCTTAAAAGCAAAATATTAAATCAGCAGATGCAGAATTTTTGTCGGTGCTTGACAGTTGACATTGGCTGTGTGTACAAATAAATTAGTGCAGTCCTAAAACTGTTTAAAGTTTAGCTAATGTAAAGTTTTAGTTCTGAACCACATTTATTTATCAGTGCTGATATCTTTATTGGCTAAAATTAATTTGCAAATATTATCAAATTTGCAGAAATGTAACTTTTTCTGCATCCCTACAATTCATTCACGTTTAAGACACATTTTAGAGATATATCAATGTAATTTCAAATGAGATATAAGACCGTATCATAGTTTTATCAGTATAGTTTATGTTGATTAGTAAAAAAATACAAAAAACAAAAGGATGTCAGGTCTGCTCAGCAAATAGAATCACAAACAGTAGTATGATTACTGACCTCTAGATCATCTTTAAGCATGTTATTGTTAACTCTTTATACTTTTTATTGTTGTTGCTGCAGTAATATTTAGGTGTAGTTTATTTTGATGTCATTTTTCATGTCCATGTTGACATTTGCAGCTGATCTGTTCATTTTTATAATAAAAGTGCCCGAGTGACATTTTTCATTCAACCCTTGAGACTTTGAAGTGACTTTATTTGGGTATTTAATTACAGAAAATGTTATGACTGTCAACATATAATGTGCTAAAAGATGTGACTTTAGTTCCATATTGTTAACCATAACTGAGGAACAGATAGTGTGTTGGTTGTTGTAACACTAAAATAGATATGGGTCAGACACTGTATTCCTGGGTATGTAAATGTATTTGATCTTTGCTTTGAATATCAAAGCATATTTTATTTTATTAAAACTGTCTTTCTCTAATTATTTTTCTCATGCTGGTCACCTAAATTTATATTTGGATTTTCTTTCAAATAACTGAGGCAGAGATGTGATCATGGTTTCAGTTAGTTTGCTAGATTATGGTAAAAATCATAATCATGGTTATACTGATGACTGATTTTAAGTAGGGCTACACAATTAATCTAGTGGCCATCACAATGTCAGGCTGTGCAATTACGTAAACACATAAAAAGCAGCAATTATTTTTGTATTAGAACTGTAAAGGTTTACTAAAGTGTCTGCAGAAAGGTCTTTAAGTTTATAACAGTGCCACAGTTACACTTTGTAGAAGCACCTTCATTTTCCAAAAAAGGAAATTCATAGTTATTTTGAAAGCAGTAAAAATCTTCAGCTTTTGTATTTTTATACCACTTAATATTTGCATGATTTGGACAGAGAAATACACACTTTTACCTGTCATTGTTCTCTGAATTTTCCTTGATAACCACATAAATAAACTCATGATACCATTTATGTATCATCATCACAAATCCTATTTTTGTCCTTAAACAGAGGCTGTAATCCTTGTTGCACTGGCTGTGGGATCGATCCCTGGTCTTGGGGCTGTTTGGTGCACGTCTTTTCCTACTCTCTCCATGTTTCCTGTCTCTCTTTGGTTGTCCTCTCGATTAGGCAAAGCCCCCAAATAATCTTGAATTTCAAAAAAGGACTCATAATGACTGTGTTAAATTTTTACCAAGATTGTTCCACTAAATATTACAAACTGAAACATTTACAACACATGACAAAACCAGAGCAGCACAGTATGTGACACACTGATCATTGAATCAGGATTGTCTGTTTAAATAATCATAGGAATTCTGTTAATCGATCAACACTAGATTGATTACAGAGCATGATGCTGATGTGCTGCAGCGTTTATAACTAGATTAATTTATTTTTAGGTTCCATCTCTTGTCCCTAGTATAGCCTTTAAGTGTTCAGTGAAAAAGCAGTGTTTTAATTAGGGATGCATGATATTGGATTTTTGCTGATATCAGATAAGCCGATATTTACAGATTTATTTTAGCCAATACTGATATGGATACTGATATTTAAATATGTTGTACATAACTAAAAATTCCGTCCTTCTAACAGAATTTTAGGTTCAAGGATGAAAAAAGAAACATTTTTTTTTTCTTTTGGTTTTTGCTAACTGATAATCCACTTGAGGGCATTTTTATCATTTATCAGATTGTATTCAGAAGTTTTTCTTTAGTAATTTATTGATCATATTGATTAGATAGAGGTATCATAAAAGTATGTGTCAAATATACAACAGGCTTTAAGGGGTTAAGTTTAAAGAATGAGAATGAATAAAGAAAAAGATCTCAACCTACATAGGTCTGTTGGTTCAGCCTAAAACTCCACTAATTTATTATTAGAATGGCTAAATTTTACAGTTGATATATGCTGATATGCACGGCCAAAATATCCGATGTAAATATCGGCAAAAATTTTAATATCTGTCGATACCGATATTTGGCTTTTTTTTTTGCTATTATCTGCCGATACCGATATTAAGCTTTTTTTTTAGCTATTATCTGCCGATACCGATATTAGGCTTTTTTTTTAGCTATTATCTGCCGATACCGATATTAGGCTTTTTTTTGCTGATATCTGCTGATACTGATATTTGGCTTTTTTTTTTTTTTTTTGCTATTATCTGCCGATACCGATATTTGGCTTTTTTTTGCTATTATCTGTCGATACAGATATTTGGCTTTTTTTGCTATTATCTGCCGATACCGATATTTGGCTTTTTTTTGCTATTATCTGCCGATACAGATATTTGTCTTTTTTTGCTATTATCTGTCGATACAGATATTTGGCTTTTTTTGCTATTATCTGCCGATACAGATATTTGTCTTTTTTTGCTATTATCTGTCGATACTGATATTTGGCTTTTTTTGCTATTATCTGCTGATACAGATATTTGGCTTTTTTTGCTATTATCTGCTGATACAGATATTTGTATTTTTTTGCTATTATCTGTCGATACTGATATTTGGCTTTTTTTGCTATTATCTGTCGATACTGATATTTGGCTTTTTTTGCTATTAACTGCCAATACAGATATTTGGCTTTTTTTGCTATTATCTGTTGATACTGATATTTGGCTTTTTTTGCTATTATCTTCTGATACTGATATTTGGCTTTTTTTGCTATTTTCTGCTGATACAGATATTTGGCTTTTTTTTTTGCTATTATCTGCTGATACAGATATTTGGCTTTTTTTGCTATTATCTGCCGATACCGATATTTGTCTTTTTTTGCTATTATCTGTCGATACTGATATTTGGCTTTTTTTGCTATTATCTGCCGATACAGATATTTGGCTTTTTTTGCTATTATCTGCCAATACAGATATTTGGCTTTTTTTGCTATTATCTGTTGATACTGATATTTGGCTTTTTTTGCTATTATCTGCTGATACAGATATTTGGCTTTTTTTGCTATTTTCTGCTGATACAGATATTTGGCTTTTTTTGCTATTATCTGCCGATACAGATATTTGTCTTTTTTTGCTATTATCTGCCAATACAGATATTTGGCTTTTTTTGCTATTATCTGTTGATACTGATATTTGGCTTTTTTTGCTATTATCTGCTGATACAGATATTTGGCTTTTTTTGCTATTATCTGCCGATACCGATATTTGGCCTATTTTTTTGCTATTATCTGCCGATACCGATATTAGGCTTTTTTTTTGCTATTATCTGCTGATACTGATATTTGTCTTTTTTTGCTATTATCTGCCGATACCGATATTAGGCTTTTTTTGCTATTATCTGCTGATACTGATATTTGTCTTTTTTGCTATTATCTGCCGATACCGATATTTGGCTTTTTTTGCTATTATCTGATGATATAGATATTTGGCTTTTTTTGCTATTATCTGCTGATACTGATATTTGTCTTTTTTTGCTATTATCTGCCGATACAGATATTAGACTTTTTTTTTGCTATTATCTGCCGATACCGATATTTGGCTTTTTTTTGCTATTATCTGCTGATACAGATATTTGGCTTTTTTGCTATTATCTGCTGATACAGATATTTGGCTTTTTTTGCTATAATCTGCTGATACTGATATTTGTCTTTTTTTGCTATTATCTGCCGATACCGATATTTGGCTTTTTTTGCTATCATCTGCTGATACAGATATTTGTCTTTTTTTGCTATTATCTGCCGATACCGATATTAGGCTTTTTTTTGCTATTATCTGCTGATACAGATATTTGGCTTTTTTTGCTATTATCTGCCGATACCGATATTAGGCTTTTTTTGCTATTATCTGCTGATACAGATATTTGGCTTTTTTTGCTATTATCTGCCGATACAGATATTAGACTTTTTTTTTGCTATTATCTGCCGATACCGATATTAGGCTTTTTTTGCTATTATCTGCTGATACAGATATTTGTCTTTTTTTGCTATTATCTGCCGATACAGATATTTGGCTTTTTTTTTGCTAATGGGCTCTATGCACAAACTGCTTCCACATTTGGCATTAGACCGCTCCCACACTTCCAGTCGGGAGAAGAGAATGGGTTATGATGGCAAAATCGTTGCGGTTTACTCGCTGTTTGTATGAGTTACATGAGCTGACTGTCAGTGACGAGTTAAACTTAGCTGAAGATGTACATTGCAGCACGCAGCAACGATGTCCAGAAGTGCTTTTAACCTGTTTTTGAAACATCATTTTAGCATGTTTGGATGCCGCTTATATCTGCCCATACCGATATCTGTCCGATAATATCGTGCATCCCTAGTTTTAATACATAGGCCACATATTGACAGTACCCCAGTTTATGTGTAACTGCACAGATAGTTGAACTTCATTTCCCCAACTTCAACTTTCGTTCTTTACATTTTGACTCCATTGTTGAAGTACAAAACACTTGTTTTATATTGTTCCCACAGTTATAAACAGAAAAGGTCACATTTTCATAAAGATTTGCGGCAGATTCAGAGCCACACTGACACCAGAGGACTCTTACTCTGGTGACTAATGATCGTACTTCCGGTTTCGGCGGTTTGTATGAGCCGTTGACTGATCTGTGTTTAGTACAGCCAGTGCTGAACTGTTATGATGTGTCAATAAGTTAAAAAGGTGGACGGCACCGATGATGAGAGGATATGTGAGCGGGATATTGGAGGTATGTGTGGACATTTAGGAGACAATGATGACAGAAAACATGTTCTTTGATTGATTCTCAGTTTAAACCCGATCTCTATTTTCCCAGTCAGTCACTGAAAATGATTATTATCGCTGCTTTGGACATGATGTCCGCCTGATGGCTTGTCTCTGTGAGTCTGTGACTTTACCGTCGACATTTCCTCGATGTCCCGGGTCTTAGTTGGACCGACGGTTGTTTGAAGGGTTACCGTGTTTCTGAGATATTTCCTCACTGCTGTTAGACATCACCGTGTGAAATAAATGTTTGTGACTGAGGAGCTATGACTCTTCCTATCGGCGTCAAACGGACTCACAGAGCTTCGCTGTATGTGAGCTAACAGACGGAATAAAGGCTCAAACACGAGTATTAACCACTGTTTAGTGTTTGTCAGCAGCTGTTCACCAAGCTGAAATCATTGCATGTTAAAACCGTGACACGTCCAGTTAGCAGGCTGCACAGCTAGCAGGCTAACTAGCTACTTTTATTCCCAGTAACAGTGCTAGAAAATGGAGCTACTGCCCAGCCAAACATTGTCCACGGATGCATGGACTTGGACAGAAAATCCTCAGTTTAATTAATCACTGTGGAGGTTTTTCACTCGGACTGTTTCGTCGACATAGTCACGGGAGAGTTTGACAGCAGTGAAATATTCCCAGCACTGTACTGTACTTGGCTTTTCTCCTCCAAACCAAAGCAAGATGGACTCTCATTCGGCTTGTCTGTCTTGTCAGAGCTCACATCGACATTTTGCACGGAGACCAAAATGTGAGCGTAACGGTGGAGGTAGGAGCTCAGTTCAGGAGTAAAACAGAAGCTTTATAGGTATTCTTCATTAATGTAATGCTGTTAGACGATCCGAGTGCAGGCTTGACTCCTGAGACGGACCGAGGCATCAGCAGTTTACCTGTGAACACCAGCAGACCTCCACACTGACACTCAGCCTGCCTCATTTCGGATGAATTATGTTGTCTCTAACGCATCCATCGGTCCAAAGGTTTCGGCCTACATGTTTTGGTTTTAACCACAAGGGCGGATCGAGTGTAGGGCTGGGCCATATGGACCAAAAATCATACCTGAGACTTTTTAACTGAGTGGTAATTCACCACATATATCTGGGTTTGTTTCATAAACACAATAGACTGTGACCACACCAGAATAATAAACTTTGATATGATTCTAGTAAGAATCCAACCATACTGAAACCTGTTTGATGCCACAGCAACACGAGCAGAAGTCAAAGATACTCAACGACACAACTCAGGAGTTTGTAATAATCAAACATGTGGGGAAACTGTCAAAAATGTACAAAAAAGCTGGTAATATTTCCTTTTACTGAGGTTGCCAAACTGTTTTTAAGTCTTAAAACTTGGTAATGAAGTTTAGAATAATCAAATCTGGGTCATTCTGCAGAAATGAGCATCTTTCTATCTTATGTCTTTACTTACATATTTCACTTGAAAAAAACTTAATGAATATTTTATTTTGTATTCTAACATAAAAATCACGTTCTTGAGTGATTATACATGTGATAATTTTATTTACACTGGTATCCGATTACCAGTTTCATAGATCCTACGGCAATGTTACTCAAACCCTGCTCAACCAAAGAGACAAAATACCTTTGCAAGAGTCCAAATCCACACCTGGAGGTGTGAATACATTAACTACTAAAAAAAAACAACAAAAAAACCCCCACCTTTTTCCAACCGTGATACTTTGCGTGAAATGTGGGGTCAACTTCCACTCTTTTCTGTCTACACGGGATTATGGACAGAAACAGATGCTAATCCTGATTATTAGAGATTAAAATGTGCATCTGTTACACCTCAAAAGGGATATTATTCCTTCTTCTAGTGGAGATGCAGAAATGAAGAAATTGCCTTTAGATAACCTACATAAGCATATTTAGCCAACTCTATTAGCTTCCTAACAGTTTTTGCATAGTAATGAGATGACTGCGTTTTGTGAAAGGAACTGGGACATTATTTTATAACCTTCAGAGAAGATTTAGGCTCAGAGCTTTAACATTACTCTTTAGTTTGTTGGGTTGCTGGAATTATTATTTCACAAACTAGTCTCCCTTAAATCTGTGAATTATTTTAATGTCAATGATTAAAGTCGTCAACGCTTCAGTTGGGTAAACCTCAAATTCCATATTATGAAAGAGTAATGAAATAACATTAAAATGATCATAGCTCTGAAACATTCAGACAGATATCAGCATGTTTAAAACACTTCAGCTCTTAGAGGCTCATGTGTAACTTTGTCTAGATAAAGTAATACCAAACATGTGGCTCTTACAGGATGATTTGTTACTCTTTTATGTCTTAATTTGAATATTATTACCCCAGAAAACATTTCAAAAGGGAAACCTAGACCAAGACTTTAATTGTCAGATTTTTCAACCTTTATTTTTTGGCTGTATATTTCCATGCCCTTATTTGCAAATTTTTGCCCCTTTTTCCATTTTTTTTGCCGCTTTTAAGCCATTTTTGTTGCTTTTTGCCCATTTTTGCCACTTTTATCCTGCTTTTTATTTGCATTTTTCTCCTTTTTGCCACTTTTTGCCCATTTTTACCACTCTTTGCTGCCTTTTGCCTATTTTAGTCATTTTTAATATTTATTTTGCTGTTTTTGCTGCTTCTTGACCATTTTTACCACCCCTAACTCATATTTTGTCACTTCTAACCCATCTTTGCCATTTTCTGCCCTTTTTGCCACTTTTCTCCCAATTTTTCCCTTTTCACCCATTCTTGCAGCTTTTTACCCATTTTTGCCACCTTTAACTTATATTTATTGCCACTTTAACCCTTTTTTTGCAACTTTTCTCCACTTAGATTGTGGCTCTTGCAAAGGTATTTTTCAACAGTTTGGCTCTTTTGTTGAGTGATACTGGTCTAGTTATTAGTTCCACAAATAGAGCAACAGGTAACGGGCGTTACAGAAAAAATAATTTATAACTTTCGGCTTATAATTGCATTTAGCTGCATGTTTGATTCAACAAAACTATCGCAGTACCTACTAAGTTAAATATTTATTTCTTTCAAAACAACAGCTGTTGACACTAAATGACTATAGAAAGCCGCTGGAAGAAACGTGCTTTAGCTAAGCTATATGTTACTGTAAGGGAAGTTCCACCAACATTCCTAGCTACTGTAGACTCCTGAGGATACTGAAATTCACTTAGTAAGTTAAGACAGTTACTTGGCTTCAAAGCTAGTTTAAACTTTTTACCCCCATCATCAACTCCATCACATGATGAGTTTGTTCATTTTACAAACATCTATTAACCTTCTGTTCATTTTATTTTCCTTTTTTGTTAAAATACTATCTAATCTATAAGCAATGAGTAACCTAATTTATTCAAAAAGATAAGTCTAATATGGTTAATATTAGATATAAAGTTAGGAAAATCATAAAATTCAGAGATAAGATACTTCAGATGAGTGAAAAATTGAAAATTAGTGAAAATAACGCATTTTATTACTAAATATCATTCCTGAATTCCAGTGTTAGAAAACCACTAACTTGACATTCATTGAATTAGTGACTGAAAATTGAATACATCTTAGTGTGTTTGACAGAGTTGACAAAAATCAAGATTTAATTGGCAAAAAGTCATATTTTGGAAAAAAAAGTTGAATTAATAATCTGCTTGGACACACAGCTGCTAGTTTAGAACTCAACCTCCACAATCTACACTTCAATTTCTAAAGTAAAGCAAAACTCAACTTTTTAACATGTTCAACTTTGAACATTTTTTTCTCCTTTTTCCTCCAGATTTGTGATACGCTTGCACTAAGAAATATACAGTGACCTTTTAATTTGACATTTAAAGATGTGTAAGCTACACGTGTGGGGAACAGACTGATTGATGTGACTTACAATGGATCATCTCTGAGGTCAAAATTTCCCTTTCTCAAGGTTTCTGGGGGAAACTGGTGACTGGTGTTACTATTGCTTGTGTTATTTTCACTGGTGTTACTGTCGCTGGTGTTACTGTCGCTGGTGTTGCTGTCGCTGGTGTTACTGTCGCTGGTGTTACTGTCACTGGTGTTACTGTCACTGGTGTGACTGTCGCTAGTGTTACTGTCGTGGTGTTACTGTCACTGATGTTACTGTCACTGATGTTACTGTCGCTGGTGTTACTGTCGCTGGTGTTACTGTCACTGATGTTACTGTCACTGGTGTTACTTTCACTAGTTGTTACTGTCACTGATGTTACTGTCGCTGGTGTTACTTTCATTAGTGTTACTGTTACTGGTGTTACTTTCACTGGTGTTACTGACACCGATGTTACTGTTGCTGGTGTGACTGTCCCTGATGTTACTGTTACTGGTGTAACAGTAACATCAGGGACAGTCACACCAACAACAGTAACATCGGTGTGACTGTCCCTGATGTTACTGTTACTGGTGTAAATTAACTGTCACTGATGTTACTGTTACTGGTGTTACTGTCACTGATGTTACTGTCGCTGGTGTGACTATTTCTGGTGTTACTGTTACTGGTGTAACTCTCACTGATGTTACTGTCGCTGGTGTTACTTTCACTAGTGTAACTGTTGCTGATGTTACTGTTACTGGTGTTTCTGTTACTGGTGTAACTGTCATTGATGTTACTGTTACTGGTGTTTTTGTTACTGGTGTAACTGTCACTGATAGGGGTGCACTGATTGCAATTTTCTGGCCCATCACCGATCACGGATCTTTAAAAAGCCTGACCTGCTGATTTCGATTTTGGACGATACCGATTTCTTTATAACTGACAGCATACACCTTCAATGTTCCAATCTTATTTTATTGAAAAACATTGAACATACCCATGAAACAATACAAACTTGTTGTTTTAACTGCACATAAGTAGTTCTCTCAAATATAAATGAAAAGTTTAAAGCATTGCTTTCCAAACTACTTAATTATATCAGTTCCTTTAGTCTTTCATTTTTCACATTTTAGTAGGTAGAGGCATATGAAACCGATCTTATCCACTGATCTTATTTACAAGGATCGGCCAATCGCCGATCTCCTAAAACTAAGGCAATCGCCGCCGATACTGATTTTGGCTGATCGATCGGTGCATCCCTAGTCACTGATGTTACTGTCACTGGTGTTACTTTCACTAGTGAAACTGTTGCTGATGTTACTGTCGCTGATGTTATTGTTACTGGTGTTACTGTTACTAGTGTAACTGTCATTGATGTTACTGTTACTGGTGGAACTGTCACTGATGTTACTGTTGCTGGTGTTACTTTCCCTGGTGGAACTGTCACTGGTGTTACTTTCCCTGGTGTAACTGTCACTGATGTTACTGTCGCTGGTGTTACTTTCCCTGGTGTAACTGTCACTGATGTTACTGTCGCTGGTATTACTTTCACTGGTGTTACTATTGCTGATGTTACTGTTACTGATGTTACTGTTACTGGTGTTTGTGTTACTGATGTAACTGTTGCTGGTGTTACTTTTACTGGTGTAACTATTGCTGATGTTACAGTCTCTAGTGTTACTGTTACTGGTGTAACTGTTACTGATGTCACTGTTGCTGGTGTTACTTACACTGGTGTTACTATTGCTGATGTTACTGTCTCTGGTGTTGCTGTCATTGGTGTTACCGCAGCTGGTGTTACTGTTGTGGGTTTTGCTGTCCCTGGTGCTACCTGTCACTGATGTTACTGTCGCTGGTGTTACTGTAGCTGGTGTTACTATAGCTGTTTTTACTGCAGCTGGTTCCAGTTCTGATCTTTAATTTTTACTCAAATTAGAAATTTGGACGTCTGTTATATATTCAGTTAAAGAATATGAAACATGTCACTGGTGCTACTCAAGCATTGTTTTTTCCTTTTTTAAAATGAATTTTGTCACTTCTAGCATTTTTATGATTGTTTTATTTTAGATATTTTCATTTTGATAGCAAATTTATGGTTGCAGGAACAAACCATTATCATTAAGTCCCACTTTAAACGGAGATTTATAAAATAAATAAAAGACAGTCTACTGTGTTTTTGCATTCCTCCCTGACTCCATATGTGCTAAAGATGTTAAGATATAATTTTCATAAAAACTCTTAGATATTGTGAGTGAAAAACATGGTGTATGTGATCTTTGAATAAATGCACAAAAAGAGGAAAAAACTAAAGCTTCCATTACTGTAAACTAATGAAGCTGACAAGGTGCATTATGATGTGAGATGAGTTCAAAGTTTCAGAAAAAGAAATATTTTTAGACATTTTGCAACCCTTAAAGTGCATTTGCAAAAGTGGGTGGAACTGGTATGAAGAATCCCCTTGTATTGCCAATATATATGTGCAATTTAGATAGTTTGCAGGAGTTTCATCTGCTACTTTTTATGATAAAAACAATAATTTCCCCTAAGTTAGGCATATATGACTTCTGTTTTATTGCGTTGGAATCAAAAGGTATCAATATCATTGAATTTTTACAAATAAAATCCTCTTAAATTAAATTAAACACAATCATCTCTCATTTTGACTTCAATTATCAAATAAAATTTTGAAATAAATTATTTTGTGTATCTTACAGTAAAATAGCTTTTTGCTGAGCATCTATTATGATTTTTATCCACATAAACTCTTGATATAGCTGAAACGATATAGTCTTACCCTGCACCTCACTGAAAACACTGATACATCTTACAAAGTAAGTATATTTCCGGCAAACGTCGACTGCATGATTGAAGTGAGCTGTAATCACATCAGGCAAAATGACGATGGTGTTGAGGTCTTGTGCTATGCAGTGTCACTCACTAATGTATTAAATTTGCTTTGCACACATTTTTCTTGCAGCCCAGCTCTCATGTTGTTGGAAAAATTGTTGCAGTGATGACAGCATGACTGAGAGCAGTGTCTTGTATTTTATAGGTCATCGTCATTGCATGACAAAGGCTGTGGCAGATTCATCCTCATCACTCATTCAGCATTTCCATAGTTTTTTCTTCAGTAAGTATCTCTGTTTTCCACTTGACATCCATAAATACAAACACTGGCCTAGAGGTTGGAACATCTCCAGAACAGTAGCCATGAACCCATTCATTGATAGATAATTTCATTTGTGTCGTTTTTTGGTAGACATCCAGGGAAAATTAGACATGCTGAGAAAATAAAATCAATAAATACAAATACACAACAATGCTTCATTACTAGGGATGTCCACAGTTAAGGATTTACATAGTTAAATGTGATTGATGGGACCTTTTTCCACTCGCTGATTGATTTTCTCATTTGCACTATAAAAGATTAACCATTTCATAAAATTATTTGTCTTGTAGACTTAAAAAAAAAATATTTTTTATTACTCGATTCAAAATGTCCTCTACTCTTTAGGTCTGCAAAAGGATGACCTGTCACACAAACCTATTTACAATACAGAAGGCTCATTGCTGCAGGTTGAAAGGAAACCAGAGTAGCAAGGTCCAAAACTTTGATTTGATTAACTGCATTAAACAAAGAGACAACAGGATGATTAAAGAACAAAAAGTGAAATGAGGCCACTGTCAGTCAGACATCAAACAAAGTTTCTTACATTACCATTATAAAGTAGCCTTTAAATAACAAACAGGATTATACATGTGCTGGGTTTAATCTCTTTAAGTTATTGTGAAAACCTTGGTGCTATAAATGAAAGAAAAGAGTTCAGGGTTTCCCTCACATGAACATGACACTAATTCTTGTTTTTGCCAGGAAGTGAAGAGCAGCCTCAACGCTATGTAGAGTTAAAAACAAAGCAACAATTTAGAATTTGAAATAAACCAAACCGCCTTTTAATAATATTATATAATAAAAATTAATACGAGTTAATAAAAAATCCTGCAGGGAGACTTTAATTCAGTCATGTGGGTTGGTTATGACTAGGGATGTTACGATGCCATTTTTCCTTCCCGATACGATTCAGATACCGAGGTGTTGTGTATCGGTCGATACCGAGTGCTGATCCGATACCAGTGTGAACTTTCTGAACTGACTGTTCAGACTAGCAAATTATTTAGACCTATATTTGAGTCAGAACATGGATCAACCAATAGAGTCATGATATACATTATCTCTGTGACCCTAACGTTGTTTTTCTGCTGATTATTGAGTTTTACTGCTAAATAATAAAAAACAGTAACACAGGGGGCTGCAGCACAGGCTCTCTCTCTCTCTTTTTTTTAAATATAAACTTTAGTGCATTTGTCCAAACACAATATAAAACGTACAACTCGCATATTAACAACCATTGTGTACAGATGTGTTCTTAGTGTATACAGTTGTAGAAATCATCAAGTGCATTGAACTCTCTCTCTCCTTTTTGCTATTTTGGGCAGCATCACGTGATTACGAAACAGCCTGCTATTGGCTGACGGACACTCAGAGAAAAACAATATGGCGGTTAGTGGTAATAAATGATCGTAATTTGATTTAAATAGCGTAAATGGGAAAAACACAACAGTTACCTTCAAGAGGAAAACCAAATAAGAGGCAACGGTTTATGGTTGAAAAGTTATTTAACTTTTTATTTATAAACTTGTCCCATCCTGTTGGTACGACAGCGCCGGTCTGGAAGGCATATTAACGATCACATTCAGAGAAAAGCTGTCACACAGACACCATTCTTTGCTGCTGCAGTGGGTCCTTTACTTCAGCGAAGAATAATTGATTTCCGGTTTATAGCACTAACAGTTAGCATGGCTAAACAAAGCAAAATATAAAGTTAAACCAAACGGTATCAGATCAGAGTATAAACTCGTTTACTTGTTGATGCCAGTACCTGCATTTTCAGCAGAATCAGACGTATCTCCGATACTGGTATCGGAATCAGAACAACCCTAGTTATGACGTTTTGTTGCAAAGGTGATAGATTAAAATTATGAGTTATTTTAAGTATGAATAAATAACGTCATATTTCTACTAGGGCTGGGCAATTAATCGAAAAATAATCAAAACTGACATAAACCTGCCCAGTCAGTTATTTCAGTTTTTTTTCCATGTAATTCTCTCTCCACTAATGCACAACCCCCTCAAAAACAAACTGCAGGCTGTGTCGTCATGGGATAGGCAGCCAGGTGTCACAAGGCATGTAGCCTGTCAGAAACCCAAAAGGAGAAGTAGTAGTCACATGACACTGTCCCATCCTGTCTGCTAAAACTCAAACCTGGAGCTGACTGCCTAAATATTTAATCTGTGCAAGTTCCTTTCAGTTATTAGTTTAAAATTATAAAAATACTTAGAGCACAAATAGAGTCAAGAAAGAGGGGTTGGATAATCATACATCAATCTTAATCGAGGTATAAAGTTCAATTAATCGTTTTGATTTTTGCCATAATCACCCAGCCCTAATTTCCACCAGGATAGACTCAGAGTCATTGTTTATTTTAAGAAAACCAACAAACAGATTTAGCAGGAATGGAAATGTCTTGTTTCAAATGCTGGATTAGCAGTCGAATGAGGCTCTATTAATAGTCAAATATAAATATTTGACTACTGATGGTCATCCTCATTGATTATAACTAATTCTACCGGTAATTCCTTTGTAAAATGTTCCTGACTTTTACAGACACTATAAATAAAATCCAGGGAAGTAAACAAAAAAGAATGTGTTGTTTCTTAAATTCATACATAAATTGTAATGCTGCACAATTAATCTAAATTCAATCACAGTCATGATGGCAGGCTGTGCAATCACAATCACATAAAAAGCTGCAATTATTTTTGTAAGTTGTACCTGAAAGGTTTACAAAAATGCCTACAGAATGGCTTGACGTTCACTACAGTCCCTCTGTTGCACTTTGTTGAAGTACTTTAATAGTCAAACAAGGAAAAGCTTATATTGAAAGCAGTACCATAAACATTTTAGGTTTAGTATTTTTTAAGGTACTTAACATTTGTGTATTTGAGTTGACTTCTAAACTGTCATTGTTCTCAGTATTTTCCACAATAACCAACCAAGTACACTCATGATACTGTTTGTGGATTATATGATAATCATAAATCACAAATATTGCAGCTCCGATTAATTCTAAACATTTCATATTTTTTCTTGCCTCCCATTAATTTCAACTCAACAACAACACTCAGCAAACTCTTAATCTTTAACTAAGACACGGGTAATTTCAGCTGTTAGATGAGGTCTGATACTTTCACCTGATAAGAACTTTATTTTATGTCAGATAGAACCACAATCATTCAGTGTTTAAATGTAATCTGTGATGAATGTCCACAGATTCAGGCGCTTCCTGATTTAAATCTAAAACTCTGAACATGGCTTTGTCCTGACCAGGTTAGCTTTGCAGTCAGTTGCCATGGTGATCCGGCTTTGTGATACCGATAAACAGACCTCAGGCTCAACTGGATCAACGGACCTCATTTTCCTTTTAACCTTTTCTAGCTCACCCTCAGCTCTTCCCTATTTCAGAAGTCTTTCTGAGTTTGTTCACAGTCCCTGAGACTGCTGCTCATCTGCTGCTGAGCTTTCTGAATGGATGCAGACAGGACCTTCATCTACAGTGGTATCACATGATAAAACCCCCTTTATTCAAAAAGTTTACAGCGTGGTCCCAAAATGCTTTATTATGGCCCAGGTTTAAATGTATTTGAATATTCAACTACAAACATTTTTAAAAAGCAAAATAAAAATAAAATCTAGTTCATATTAGTCATGGAGTTCTACATTTGTAGAAATACTGTGATTAAAAGTACCATAATTCCTCTTAAATATCACAATCCTTCAGCTTTTAAGGGCCCGAGGCTCTGTTGTTTCCTCCTTTAGACGTGTTTCTCCATTTACACAGTTCATCCAAACTGATGCCCTGTTTTCAGGTCCTAAATACACACAGTGAAACTGATGTACGCTCTATATGGAACACACCAGTGGGAGCTACCAGGGACCTCCACACAGCCCTTCTGCAAAGTTTTATGAACAAGTACACCATGCATATACTTTCAACTACATGCATGAAATTTGTATGTAGCATGTCCAGAGCTACAAAAAAGACTCAGCTACAGAAACTTTGAACTTAACAGGAAGTCTGGTATTTTTATTTGATGTGAGAATTTAATTGTATGTTTGCCCATTTGCAGAGTTTCTTCAAAGATGATCTCTCCCGAGGGTGGTCTCCTGGTTCATTTTAGATTTAAGGCCTGAATGACAAAAAGATGTTTCACTTTTGTACAAAAGTCAGGAAGTATTTTATAAAACAGCTGTAGGTGCTCTAAGTTGATCCATCCACGTGTTTAATAGAGGCCCTGGCCTGAACATCATTGTTTGGCAATGTCTTATGATTAATATAGTGCCACCTACTGTAGATAGGAAATGTTATGGTTTACACCACAAACTACTGCTCAGAGGCCGCTGCACATATTCAGGTTAAACTGGTGTCAGAAAAGCCTTCAGGTAAAAATTCAATAGTGCAGGAAAAATGTTTGCGTTTTCATAACGCAGCGTGGCAGCATCACTATGAACATTGAAGCTGTTCTAACTCAGCTGTTCATTATCATATCTGCTATAACTTAGATGTTTTTGGGAAGCGTCCCACCCTTAACACATTTCAATCTGCATCAAGGGTGTCAAACTCAAGGCCCAGGGGTCCAAGTGCGGCCCGTGATACAGTTATACCCGCCCCGCAAGATCATATCCTATTCTTATTATAAATGGCCCTAAAATATAAGGTCTTCAGATTTTCTCCAGTATAATTATGTAAACTTAGCAATGATAAATTTAAAATATCCTGAAGTCATGAAAATGTAAAAAAAAATATATAGAGTAAAAATTATTAGAAAAAAAGAATTGTGGGAAATTAATTTGTGTTTTCATTTCATATTTAAATTTTGCATTGCACAATTATGACTTCTATTTGGACTTTTTTCTTATATTTTGACCTTTTACATTTATTATTTGGACTTTTAGATAATATTTAGACTTTCACAATTAATTATTTAGATTTTTTTTTCTCATACACTGCCTGGCCAAAAAAAAAGTCGCCACCTTGATTTAACTAAGCAAACAGGTACGAGCCTCCTATTGGATAATTACTGCATGGGCGATTATCTTTCAGCTGGCAACAAGTTAGTTAAGCCCAGCTGATGCAATGAGTAACTTCTCATTTCTTAAACAACCATGTCGAAAGACACATCCTGTGGTCGTGGAAAAGATGTTAGTCTGTTTAAGAAGGGTCAAATCATTGGCATGCATCAAGCACAGAAAACATCTAAGGAGATTGCAGAAACTACTAAAATTGGGTTAAGAACTGTCCATCGCATTTTTAAAAACTGGAAGGATAGTGGGGAACCATCGTCTTCCAGGAAGAAATGTGGTCCGAAAACAATCCTGAATGATCGTGATCGGCGATCACTTAAACGTTTGGCCAAATCAAATCGAAGAAAAACAACAGTAGAACTCAGGGGTATGTTTAATAGTGAAAGTAAGAGCATTTCCAGACGCAAATGCAAAGCGAACTCAAGGGATTGGGACTGAACAGCTGTGTAGCCTTAAGAAAACCACTAATCAGTAAGGCTAACCGGAAAAAAAGGCTTCAGTTTGCTAGGGAGCATTAAGATTGGACTCTGGAGGAATGGAAGAAGGTCATGTGGTCTGATGAGTCCAGATTGACCCTGTTCCAGAGTGATGGGCGCATCAGGGTAAGAAGAGAGGCAGGTGAAGTGATGCTCCCATCATGCCTAGTGCCTACTGTACAAGCCTGTGGGGGCGGGGCTATGATCTGGGGTTGCTGCAGTTGGTCAGGTCTAGGTTCAGCAACATTATGTGCCCAAAGAATGAGGTCAGCTGACTACCTGAATATACTGAATGACCAGGTTATTCCATCAATGGATTTTGTCTTCCCTAATGGCACGGGCATATTCCAAGATGACGATGCCAGGATTCATCAGGCTCAAATTGTGAAAGAGTGGTTCAGGGAGCATGGGACATCATTTTCACACATGGATTGGCCACCACAGAGTCCAGACCTTAACCCCACTGAGAATCTTTGGGATGTGCTGGAGAAGGCTTTGCGCAGTGGTCAGACTCTCCCATCATCAATATTAAAATTAATGCAACACTGGATGGAAATAAATCTTGTGACATTGCAGAAGCTTATCCAAACAATGCCACAGCGAATGCGTGTGTGACCTTTTTTTGGTGGCAACTTTTTTTTTTGGCCAGGCAGTGTATATTGACTTTTGGCTAATATTTCGTCTTTTGCTATTTATAATTGACCTTTTAATATCATATGTTGACCTTTTCAATTTATAACTTTGACTTTTATATCTCATATTTTGACCTTTTAGTTTCTCAATTTTTAAATTTCAAGTCATATTTTGGCCTTAAAAACATGATTTTTACTTTCTTTTTTATATATTTACCTTTTGAAAGCATTATTTTAACATCTGATTTGTGTTTTGACCTTTTGCACTAGTAAGTTAGACTTTTTATCTCAGATTTTGAGCCGTTACCTAATCATTTTTGACTTTTTAAATCTCAAGATCATTTATCATCAGTGCTTATTTTTTTCCCCATAATGTATTACCAGAGAAAATAAAAGTGACAGTTTGGTTTAATGTGGACCCTGTTAGGCCCTCAGGTTATATCTTAATCCAGAATCCGGCCCCTTCTGTGATTGAGTTTGATACCCCTGAGCTACATGATAGTCACAGCGCCATCTTCTGGCAGCAGGAAACTTCTGCTTCCTAACTATCGGTTACCATTGCCCCCCTGTTGACAGAATCTCACCCAGATTTGATCTAGAAAATCCAAAGATTTTCTGTGCATTGTTTGCCATGAAGAAGGAAAAGCTTTGTGTCAGTCTTTTTTTAGTGTCAAAGACGCTGACTGGCCCTGTGTAGTTTCTAATGGAGGCAGTGGGGCTGTAGCTCATTCTGTAGCTACTCTACATTCATTTACAAGGTGTGAGGCCCATTCAGTGCTGCCTGCAGCCCTAGTTTTCTTTCATTTGGTTAAATGTCCTTTTTATTAATCCAGTTAAATCTCAGCTTTGAATCAGTGTTGAACAGTTATGTCCACTTAAAACTTAGCTCCAAACCTACAGCTGATGGTTTCAATAAATGATATGATCTTTTTTTCATTTAACCCCCTTTTCTTCAACCATTAATGATGCTTTGAGGGTCACATTAACATCACATTTATTTATTATTTCAAACAGATTTCAGCACGAAGCGCCAGAAATAACCAAAATCCTGCTTTGTAAAAATCATTCTTATTAAAAAATACAAAAATATTTTGTTTAAAAAAAGATGCTGATTGCCATGATTTCAATTCCACTGAGACTGCCTGATCCACCATTTAGGACTCTTCTAGACCACTTTATAGTCTTTAGAGCTGTGTCATTTCTTCTTCATGGTGTTTCTGTGCAGCTGTGTAATCTTCTAAGCCATGATATGATAATGGTTTACAGTTTAATATCTACCAAATCAGTGAGTTATAAAGCCCATCATCTGCAGCTCTGTGTTGAATCAGTCCTGGTCTTGCTGTAGGGGGATTCTCCAAGGTGAGTTAAAGGAGAAAATCAGCATAGCAAATTAAGGCTAATGAAAAGATGGTCAGTGGGGGAATAGTTTTGCTTCGTCATGTAAAATTAAACCAAATATAGACAGAAGCTGTGGTTCAGAGGTGTAAAGAGATTCTGTGCATGAAATCAAGCTGCATTTAGAATGTCTTTATGTCTGCCTTAAGGCAGGAACCAGACCCCTTACTGGTTTTACTTGAACAGTGTCAGACTTGAGGCTTACTCCAAATAATGATATTTATCTACTAGTGTATCAGTGGTAATAAAAAATGAATCCGTTGGTCCTCAACTGGTGGGTAGGGACCCAAAGGTGGGTCAGTTTAAGTGTTGGTGAATAGGCGTGTCAAACTAAAAAAAAAAAAAACATTAGTAAGCCCATAATAAGGCAGCAATAGTTCAGTGTGTAGTGTGGACTTGGGCTTTGGATTGTAGGGTTGCTGGTTTAAATCTTGGAGCTTACCACAGTAAAGAAGCTGGTGTGGTTGCTGCAGAGATGCCAGCCTTTTCAAAGGCACTGCAGAGGAACCACTGAGCAGGGCAGGGCCAGTCTGTCCCCTCACTCTGAGATCTCACCATACATGTACGGGCCTTTCTCAAACCGCTCAGTCCCCTCAGGTTCACTCTGACGTCAGGCCCACAGCTCACTGAAGTACTCTACATTAAGGTGGAGGGTTTAAACACAGTAGTGAGCTTTAGGTCCAACCCCCCCCACCCCCACAGAACAGGGACTTAATGTAATCATGATTTAATGTTATTCTATTAGTAAACTGAACATATTAATAACATCACACATAGTTGGTGGCATTCCTCAATTATTTTTTGGCGTGTAAACATGAGGCATGTGCCGTTTAAAGATCTGAGGAGAACTTAATAGAAATACCCGTTTTATAAGACACAACAGGGCAGCTCACAAACTACATGGATAGAGTTAAATTATAATACTTGAGAAGAAACAGACTTTCAATTATCTTATGAATAAAGAAAAGAAAAAGTCTCATAACTAGGGGCGCACCGATTGCAATTTTCTGGCCGATCATGGATCTTTTAAAAGCCTGACCTGATACCGATTTTTTTACACCTTCAATGTTCCAATCTTATTTTATTGAAAAACATTGAACAATACCCGTGAAACAATACAAACTTGTTGTTTTAACTGCACATGAGGTAGTTCTCTCAAATATAAATGAAAAGTTTAAAGCATTGCTTTCCAAACTACTAAATTATATCAGTTCCTTTAGTCTTTTATTTTTCACATTTTAGTAGGTAGAGGCATATGAAACTGATCATCTTATTTACAAGGATCGGCCGATCGCCGATCTCCTAAAACTAAGGCAATCGGCGCCGATACCGATTTTGGCCGATCGATCGATCGGTGCATCCCTACTCCTAACAATAATCCAAACGGTCTCAGTATTTCCATTTGATCTTTCTTAACACCTTTTTGGGGCAGAACCTTCAGTGCTGAACGTCTCTGATTGGTCAAGTACGTGAAGAATGTTAAAAAGGCCATAGGTCTTCACAATGTGGAGAGAATGCACCAGAAATTAAGTATGCACAATGTTATTGGCATGATAAAAGGTAAAAAACATCACTTATTAGTATAGGCAGGGTTACATTTTTCTGCTATAGCTACAATTTTGTTTTTTCCATTCTATGAGACTGTTTTTCACTGTGCTTGAGATTGAGTCAGAGATGTTTGATTTTAAAACCTGTCTTCTTGTTTGTATAAATCTGCTTTGCTACTCGTATTTGTCTCCTTTCCACTGGTGATTCAATCAATAAGAAAAACCCCTACTGTTGTGGACTGTGAGGTAGCAACGATCTGAAACAGTATAGGCTGAATCCCCTCCATAATAACAGGTTAGCTGTAGAATTGCACAAATGATGATGTCCACCCATCTGACATATAGAGTTATCTAATTTATTACCTTTATCTTCATCTCACCTCATCACCTGTAGAGCAGTGGGCCACAGGAACCTTTTAGTTCCTTCCTGAAACTGAAAGCTCCTGGTACTTTTGTTGAAATGTACCTTTAGTCATTGAATTTTCTGGACTAACCATGCACATCAACAGTTCATATCACAACTCCAACACTGACTCTTTAAGTTCAGTGTTTTCCCACATATTAATGTATAATTCATGATGAATATAAGGATGAAGGCTTTAACTGTAGACTTGACCTTATCTGAACCCATTCTGATGTTTTTTAGGTGCGGTAGTACCATGAAGGGGGGAGGAAGGGGTAAGGAACCACCTGTGGCAGGTGAGGTCACTGGCAAGCGCCCCAAACGCAAATGCCTTCAGTGGCACCCACTTCTGTCCAAAAAGGCTCTGGATTTCTCTGAGGAGGAGGAAGAGGAGGATGAGGAGGAGCTGGAGAAGGTGAGTGAAGAAACGCTGAGTCTGTCCATGAACTAAGAAACAGATCTGTCAGTAAAGCCCAGGTCCGTCAGTGAAGTCCAGGTCCGTCAGTAAAGTCCAGGTCCGTCAGTGAAGTCCAGGTCCGTCAGTAAAGTCCAGGTCCGTCAGTGAAGTCCAGGTCCGTCAGTGAAGTCCAGGTCCGTCAGTAAAGTCCAGGTCCGTCAGTGAAGCCCAGGTCCGTCAGTGAAGCCCAGGTCCGTCAGTGAAGCCCAGGTCCGTCAGTGAAGCCCAGGTCCGTCAGTGAAGTCCAGGTCCGTCAGTGAAGTCCAGGTCCGTCAGTGAAGCCCAGGTCCGTCAGTGAAGCCCAGGTCCGTAAGTGAAGTCCAGGTCCGTCAGTGAAGCCCAGGTCCGTCAGTGAAGCCCAGGTCCGTAAGTGAAGTCCAGGTCCGTCAGTGAAGTCCAGGTCCGTCAGTGAAGTCCAGGTCCGTCAGTGAAGTCCAGGTCCGTAAGTGAAGTCCAGGTCCGTCAGTGAAGTCCAGGTCCGTCAGTGAAGTCCAGGTCCGTCAGTGAAGTCCAGGTCCGTCAGTGAAGTCCAGGTGTGTCAGTGAAGTCCAGGTGTGTCAGTGAAGTCCAGGTGTGTCAGTGAAGTCCAGGTGTGTCAGTGAAGTCTAGGTCTGTCAGTGAAGTCCAGGTCATTCTGTAAAGTCCAGGTCTTTCAGTGAAATCCAGGTCATTCTGTAAAGTCCAGGTCTGTAGTGAAATCCAGGTCTGTAAGTAAAATCCAGGTCTGTTGGGGAAGTCTGGGTCTGTCAGTGAGTCCAGGGCTGTCAGTAAAGTCCAGGTCCGTCAGTGAAGTCAAGTTCCATCAGTGAAGCCCAGGTCTGTCAGTGAAGTCCAGGTGTGTCAGTAAAGTCCAGGTCTGTCAGTGAAACCCAGGTGTGTCAGTAAAGTCCAGGTCTGTCAGTGAAGTCCAGGTCTGTCAGTGAAGTCCAGGTGTGTCAGTGAAGTCCAGGTGTGTCAGTGAAGTCCAGGTCTGTCAGTGAAGTCCAGGTGTGTCAGTGAAGTCCAGGTCTGTCAGTGAAGTCCAGGTCATTCTGTAAAGTCCAGGTCTGTTGTGAAATCCAGGTCCGTAAGTAAAGTCCAGGTCTGTTGGGGAAGTCCAGGTCTGTCAGTGAGTCCAGGTCTGTCAGTAAAGTCCAGGTCTGTCTGTAAAGCCCAGGAAAAACCAGGTCTGTCTGTAAAGCCCAGGAAAAACCAGGTCTGTCAGTAAAGTCCAGGTCTGTCAGTGAAGTCCAGGAAAAACCAGATCTGTCAGTAAAGTCCAGGTCTTTAAGTGAAATCCAGGTCATTCTGTAAAGTCCAGGTCTGTTGGTGAAATCCAGGTCTGTCAGTTAAGTCCAGGTCTTTCAGTGAAGTCCAGGAAAAACCAGATCTGTCAGTAAAGTCCAGGTCTTTCAGTGAAGTCCAGGAAAAACCAGATCTGTCAGTAAAGTCCAGGTCTTTCAGTGAAGTCCAGGAAAAACCAGATCTGTCAGTAAAGTCCAGGTCTTTCAGTGAAGTCCAGGAAAAACCAGATCTGTCAGTAAAGTCCAGGTCTTTCAGTGAAGTCCAGGAAAAACCAGATCTGTCAGTAAAGTCCAGGTCTTTCAGTGAAGTCCAGGAAAAACCAGATCTTTCAGTAAAGTCCAGGTCTTTCAGTGAAGTCCAGAATGTGACAGTGAGCTCCACAGTGTCTCAGCCTTTGATTCTGTTATCAGCAGCCGGTGCTGTGTGCCCAGGACCAGGGCCTGCAGATGCAGTGTGGAAGTACAACAGAGGAAGTGGAGGAGGATTCTAATGAACAGCGTGCACGGCGGCCAATGAATGCCTTCCTCCTCTTCTGCAAACGGCACCGCTCCCTTGTTCGGCAGGAACACCCCCGCCTGGACAACAGGGGTGCCACTAAGATCCTGGCTGACTGGTGGGCCGTGCTGGAGCCCAAAGAGAAGCAGAAATACACGGACATGGCCAAGGAGGTGAGACTGCCCTTTGACTTCTAACACTGTGCTAAAACTTACATTTCTAACTCTCTTTAACAGGAGCAGAAGGAAAACCTCCCGTCTGAGACTCCGCTATTGATCCTTTAAGTTTTTGAGAAGCCTCAACAGTGACAGATTAGTTTGTCTTTTTATTTAGTTTTCACATTTATAAAGCAAAACAATAAAAGCAAAACAACAAGAACATTACGTAGCAGTCAGCAGTCCAGTTATGTTGAGAGGAGAGCATCCTCCCTCTTTTTCAACATTTCTCTCATAGCAAAGTTTGCTCCTTGAAATCTTGGCGGGTTTTTACACGTGTAGTTGGTTTGCTCTGGTCTAAATCATGGACCAGTATGTTCCATTGTTTTATAATTACTTTAACTTTGTTCACACTGGATCATCAACCTGACACACCAGATGGATTTGTTTCACACATCCATCTGGAAAACCTTTAATACTAAGTGTTTGGGAAACAGCAGGAGCTTTGAGAAAAATAGTGTGATTGGTTGAACGTTCTGTCTGTCACATCTTTGCAGGCCAATCAGAGCAACAAAACACGTGACGTAGCCGCTATTGAGGTGCAGCTACTGAGTAATAATGTGAACCATGGCGACTGTAGACATGTCAGTAGCCGACTTTTGTCGTTTTTGAAAAGAAAACAACTCACTGCTGTTCTTTGTTCTTTTAACAAAGAAATGTCATCAAGTTTTGATAAAACTGGCGCTTTAGCAGCATCCACGCTCATCTCTTCCGCCATAATTGCACTGGCCTCTTGTTGCTGCTTGTATATGTTATGATTCCGCCATGCCTGAGACTACTGACCCTTGTCGCTTTTTGATCCTGTCATTTTCTAAATGGGCTCAAACAGTTCAGACGGGAGCTTTGCAAGTTGGATTCACCAGTGAAAAATAAGGAAATGGGCGTATCCATCTGCTTTGCAACGTTACTGGATCGTAACAAGTGGACCAAAATGCAATGTGCAATCAAACTACTCTCTAATTGGTCACATTTTTGCTGTTTAGTATGCGACTTTGATAGTTTGACACCTCTGATTCACAAATAAATCTTCAAGAAATAAATAAATCAAACTGTGTGGAGAAAACTGCCAGGTGAAATTGCTGAGACACAAAAGTTCCCTGATTATATTCAACCTTTAACCAGGGTATAAGCAAAAGTTTCTGTATCAGTGTTTCCCAACCATTATTGCTTGGAGCCCCCCCTACATGTGCCTAAGAAAAGCTGAGCCCCCCCCAGGACCCAAGAGAGAGGAAAAGTGACACACTGCTGTCAAACGTCAACATAGATTTTAATGGTTTTACTGACGACTCCCTAAAAAAAGGCCTATGCATGCTTTTCTTATCAAAGGACCTTTGCATAAACTACTTAATAACTGCTTTATCATGGTTTTAGTCAATATTGGCAAACAGACAAAGCCTTGCCCCTTAGATCTTTGGCGCCCCCCTGGGGGGTCCTGGGCCCCAGGTTGGGAACCAGTTTTCTAGATTATAAGGTTATGACATTTTTACCCAAGTTAATAGTGGGCAATATGGGAAAATAAATCATATCAATTATTCTTTTCTTTTGGCGAAGGCATGATCTCAATTTTATATTTTTTTTAATTCGGTTTTTAAGACTAATTTGTACTTTAATGGCCAAAACCCCCATATATTATTTACATGCAGAAATACTATGATTACAAGTCAAGTGTTTTATGTTTTTTTCCTTTTCCACTGCAACGACTTGTTGTTCAATGAGTGAAATATTTTAGAATTAGCCTTGTCATAGTTGGCACCATCAGGTAAGAGGGGTCATTTATCTCCCTGCACTCTGATCTATTTCTATGGAAACAATTTGTTCATTTCTTGCACAACTTTCAAATTATGACTTGTCTGTCGCTCTTTTGTATTTTCAAATCTGTTTTAGTGTTAATCAGACAAAGTTTAACAGAGTGGTTGACTATTAAACCAGTGATTGGTCATCCTGTTTTTTCCTTTTGATTGATACTGTCTGATAATGTTAACAGACAAACTTAAACATGCCTTAAAGTCTTCAGGTGACTTAATGATATTTTCATGTTGTTTCAGTACAAAGATGCCTTTATGAAAGCAAACCCTGGCTACAAGTGGTGCCCCACCACCAGCAAACCAGTCAAGAGCCCCTCCTGTCAGCCCGTCAGCAACCCCCGCAAAAAAGTTTGGTCCTTCCCTTCCAGTTCAGCAAAGGACTCCACCACTGCCAAGAAAGTGCCCAAAATGGACAGCATGCCACAGTTAAACTTTGCCATGGCAGGTGTGTCAGACTGCAGTCTTTGTCTTCAGTATCTAAAAGGTAAACGTGGGATCATTTTTAACTACTGTTATTCTCTGGCAGATCCTACTAAGATGGGAGGCCTCAGCATGCTGCTGTTAGCAGGAGAACATGCCCTCACCAACAGAGAGGTGGGTGATGTACTTCCTTGTTATGCCCCAGGTGTCCAGTAGGTGGCCCCAGAAACTAATGTTAAGACCTGTAAAAACCCAATGCCTTTTCTACACTGGGCTTTTGAATCGCAGTAGTTGTTGTTGTTGTGGTTTTTTCCACCCCCTCAATGATTCCAGTTTTGTTTTTAACCCCTTTAGATCCCTTCCAGCACCAAACCGAGTTTACCAGACACCGCCAGTGAAGGGAACTCCTTCCCAGGGCATGAGGAAGAGGTGAGTTCTGCATCCAGTATTTCTCTTTTCCTATGCTCTTTATGTTTAAGAAGTTAACATTGGCACACCCTTTTGACAGTGAATCAGCTGGGTTAACCAGTGGTTTGGTAGCTCGCTTAAGTGTGACAGTTCAACATTTTAATGGTCTTTTCTGACGTATTAAAATGAAAAGTAGTTCTCTGTCAAACAGTTTTGACGTGTTAAGGTTGGTGCTTGGTAGACCTCTACAGGGGGATGACCAGGAGGCATCCTGATCAGGTTCTCTAAACCACCATAACTGGATCCTTCCATGTGAAGGAGCAGAGGCTCCGATCTGAGCTCCTTTTGGATGTCAGAGCTGCTCGCCCTATCTCAGAGGCTGAGCCCATCTTCCCTTAGGAGAAAGGCCAGAGTTCATGGTTAAAACCCCAGTGTACCGGTGTGGAACCAGAAATCTTTGCTGATAGTTTAAGTTTAGAGAACAACTTTTTTAGACAGAAACATTTCAGCTTGTGACCTTCATTGAGGTCATTAAGAAACGGTGCAAACATTTTCTTCCAATATGGACATGAATATCTGATTAAACAAGGCAAATATGGCTCTCTTTATTCAGATTTTCCTGTCTATTCTGATAGAGGCCCATACACATCTTGTCTGGTTTCCTGAGTCTGGTTTCCCGGTTGAAACCAGACTCAAAAATCATTTTTCCATTTTGGTCACAAAAATGGAAAAATCAAATAACATTTTAAAAACAAGTTCCAATTTTTTGTTTTTCAATTCTGTTATTTTTTTCTTCATTTAATGAAATACTTGAGGAAAAGGAAATCATGTGACCCATTGGGAAAGGTGAACATTTCAAAATAAAAGCCTCAAACTGTCAAAACAAGAGCCATCTATTGTGTTTTACAGTATTATAATAGTATCTATCTATCTATCTACAATAATAATAATAATGACAATAATATCTTGAATTTATATAGCGCCTTTCAAGAAACCCAAGGACGCTTTACAGGAACACATAGACATGGACAAACTATGTGAGGGGTAGGATGAGTGTAAGGGCTGGTTTAGTGAAGACTGTAGGCTGTGGTGAACAGGTGGTGCTTGAGACATTTTTTGAAAATGTCCAGAGATGGAGCGCTACGGATGTCTGCAGGAAGAGTGTTTCACGGGGGGGGGAGCTGCAGCACTGAAGGCTCTGTCTCCATAGGTTCGGAGTTTGGTTTTGGGCATGGAAAGTAGGCCGGTGTCTGAAGATCGAAGGTTGCAGGATGGTGTGTATGGATGGAGGAGATCAGAAAGGTACTGGGGAGCCAGAGCATGGAGAGATTTGTCTGTGAGGAGGAGGACTTTGTAGTTGATGCGGGACTTGATAGGGAGCCAGTGGAGGTGGATGAGGGTCGGAGTGATGTGTTGCCAGGGTCTAGTGCGGGTGAGGACTCTAGCTGCAGAGTTCTGGACGTACTGAAGCCTGTCCAGGGTTTTGCTGGGAACTCCAGACAGGACTCCATTACAGTAGTCCAGGCGGGAGGTTATGAAAGCATGAATGAGTGTTTCAGCCACAGAATCAGGGAGTGATGGTCGGAGTCTGGAGATGTTCTTGAGATGATAGAAGGCAGATTTGGTGACAGACTTTATGTGGGACTGGAAGGAGAGGGTGGAGTCCAGGATGACGCCCAGGTTTCGGACCTCGGAGGACGGACAGATGGAGGTCCCGTCCATATCGAGCATGAGATCTCCAACCTTCTGCAGCAGCGCTTTGGGGGCCACCACCATGAGCTCTGTTTTATTGCTGTTGAGTTTGAGTTGGTTAGAGGTCATCCAGGCTTTGATGTCGTGGAGGCAGTTTACCAGGGAGTGGGGAGGGAGCTGAGTGGATGGTTTGGTGCTGAGATAGAGTTGGGTGTCATCTGCATAAGAGTGAAAGCTGAGACCGTGTTTGTGAATAATCTGTCCAAGGGGAAGCATGTAGATGGTGAAAAGGAGAGGTCCAAGAACAGAGCCTTGAGGCACGCCCTGGTTAACTGGGGCGGGGGATGAGTGAGAGGTGCCGATGGTAACAAACTGTTTTCTTTGTGAGAGATATGAGTGAAACCAGGAGAGAGCTGTACCAGTGATGCCAAGATGGTGAGACAGGCGGTCAAGGAGGATGGTGTGGGATATTGTGTCGAAGGCAGCGTTTAGGTCAAGGATAATGAGGAGGCTGATGTGTCCAGAATCTGCAGCTGTGAGGAGGTCATTGGTTATTTTGATAAGGGCGGTCTCAGTGCTGTAGTGTGTGCGAAATCCTGATTGAAATCCTATCTATCTATCTGTCTATCTGTCTATCTATCTATCTATCATTTTTGGTCAACAATGGAATAACGAGAGTTTCTCCCATTTTTTGAGTCTGATTTCAACCAGGAAATGGATCTGCCAGAAAATACACTGACCCCGATGGAGTTTGCGGTTTGAAAACCCATACTTGTTTACATACAAACAAAGTGAAAATCAAGCTGTGTCACAGCCTTTTTTGATAAAAGGAAACCAGGAGCAGAACCAGACTGAGCTGCCGTCTCCTGAGACTCATTTGGGATTAAAAATGGGTTGGGGGTTAAAAGCAGAGGGACAAGAGGGGGGATGCAGAAAGGCAAAAGAGGAAGATGCTGAAAAAGAGAAGAGGAAGAGGAAGAGTGATAGAAAACAGGCAGAGCAACAACAATGAATACGATGGATTCATGGCTGTCATGGCCATAGATTAATTTCCCTTTGGCTATAGAGTCAGCAGTGATGGTCACTATATGTAAAGAATTAGCATAGCAGCTATGGTGGATGTTTGAACACTGTGATATTTAACATCAGCAGCTAAGACAATGATGGAGAGGGCTGATATTAGTTATTGTAGTTGTTAAGGCTGAGCTGCTCTTAGAGTCACTTTAACGTTTATACAGTGTTACTCAACCCTGCTCAACCAAAGAGCCAAATTGTTGAAAAATACATTTGCAAGAGCCACAATCTAAGTGGTGAAAAGTGGCAATTAAAATAAGTTAAAGGTGGCAAAAATGATTAAAAAAAAGCAGCAAACACTGGGAGGAGAGTGGCAAAAATGGGTGGGAAGTTACCAAATACTGAGTTAAAAGTGGTGAAAATGTTGCCAAAAAGAGTGAAAACTGATCAAAATGGGCAAAAAGGCACAAAAATTGCAAAAAGAAGGATAAAAGTGTCAAAAAGGGGAGAAAAGTGACAAAAGGAAGTGGCAAAAATGGGCTTGAAGTCACATACACTGGGAGAAAAGTGGCAAAAAAGGGCAGAAAGTGGCAAACATGGATGAAAAGTGGCAAAAAAATGAGTTACAGGTGGCAAAAATGGTCCACAAGTGGCTAAAATGTGCAGAAAAATGAGTGAAAAGTGACTAAAATGGGCAAAATTCAGAAAAAAGTGAGAGAAATTGGCAAAAAGGATAAAAGAGTGGCAAAATGGGAAATTAGTGGCATTTAATGGAATTAAAGTGGAAAAAAAAATGCAAATAAGGGCAATGGAAGTATGCAGACAAAAATAGAGGTTGACAATTAAAGCCTACTGTGTAAGTGTTGGAAACAAGCTGATTAATGTTACTTGCAATGGATGATTGAGGAAAATTTTCCTTCTTAAGGTTTTCTGGGGGAATAATATTTCAAACTAAGACACAAAAGAGCCACAAACCATCATAAAAGAGCCACAGGTGGCTCTAGAGCCACATGTTGAGTATCACTGATTTATAACAACAAGAGTAGATGTAAAAGAGGATGCTGATCGATAAAGCAGTTGTAACGTGTGAATCCACAGCAGTCGGCCATAGATTATCTGTCTTACCTGGGTAGATAACAGTAATAGTCTACAGCCTTATAAACTGAAGGGTTTTTTCAGTTGGTTACATAATTTAATTTCATGGGAACATTTTTGATAGACCAAGTACTTAGACACCAGTACTATCTGGTTAACACCCATGTTTAATTCAAATGAAGATATTTTACCATTTAAGTGTTTTTTTGTTGATGTTTTGCCTCTGTGTATTAACATTAATAGTAATATGTTTATATAGCACCTTTCAAGAACAGCAAAGTCACAAAGTTCTTTACAAAGAGATAAAAGAAACACAGGCAATGATGCAAAGGTACAATGAAAGAGTACACAGTACACAAAAACAGATTAAGTGAAGGCCAGACCAAACAAGTAGGTGTTAAGTTGCTTTTAAAGGAATCACCAGTGTCTGCTTATCTTAAAGCCAGTGGAAGTGAGTCCCAAAGAGTTGGAGCAATGACCTTAAACGCACAGCCCCCTTTGGTTTTCAGTCTGGAGTGTGAACAACCAACAGACCCTGATCTGAGGATCGAGGAGTCCTGCTGAGATTGTAAGGTTGCAAAAGTCTAGACAGGTATACTGGTGCTTGACCATGCAGGGCTTTAAAAGTCAACATAAGAATCTCGAAATGTATTCTGAAAAGTATGAGAAGCCAGTGGAGAGAATATATAGAAGGTGTAATGTGTGACCTTTTTGAAGACTTGGTAAGTAGTCTGGCTAATTGTTTTTGGGTTGGATTTAACAGCTGCAGATGGTTAAAGCAAAAGGATACTCTTAAAACTACATCTTCTTTCCTCCTTTTCTGAATTTAATTGATTGATTGATTGATTGATAATACTTTATTGTCAGATGCAAGATCTGAAATTTATTTTGCATTAAAACAGCAGCTCCGTCATGATCTTCTGGGGGCTGGATAAGAAGCTGTTCCCGGGTTGCCAGTTGATGATCAGTGGTCTAGAGACGAGGAGTGGCTAAAGAAACACCCAGATTACGAAGAACAGGTTTTACGCAAGTGGATAGGGTACCAAGTTTTTCTAGTATACCTGGCACTAAGTCATCTGGGGCTGACACGAGGACCTCCGTTTTTTCAGCATTTAGCTCAAGAAAATGATCTGCCATCCAGTCTTTTATGGCACTCAGACAGTGGAGTAGTACTGAGTCTTTAGAGTAGTTTTGAGATGTAAAAGATATTATTGTGACTTCGAACTCTTTTTGAATTTAAGTTTGATTTAAAATTGAATAGTGGCCCCAAGAATAAAAACCAAGTTAACCAGTGAGATATTGAAAGACTTTTAACCCTGCCAGTGAACTTAATGAAAATGTCTTTGGTATATGGGAAGAGGCCAGAGTACCTAGAGGGAACACATGCATGCACAGGTAGAATATGTAACTCCACAGAGGAAGGAAGGACCCGTCAGACCGGGATTGGAACCCGGAACCTTCTAGCTGTGAGGCGACAGTGCGAACCCCTGCAACACTGTTCAGACAATGTTTTTTATTTTATCATTGATTAATGCACAGCAGAACTCGGCTCTTTTGTTTCTTAAATCCTGTTTCACTGATCAGATGGTGTCTGGAGCGATACCCAACAGAGCGGCCGACGTCACTGAGAGCTCTGTCAAGTCTGCTCTGTCCCCGCCTGCTGAGGTAGGACTGGGTTTCACTGATGTGACATGTACTAATAACTTATTTATACTTCTGTTTCCAGAATACAGTCTGTGGAGATAAGACTGAGATTGAAAGCTAAACAGCAGATTCATTCTGAAACTCTGACCATGATCTGCTCTCATAAGGATAGGAGTGCAGTAGGGCTGGGTGATATGGACCAGAAATCATTCCTGGATATTGTTTAGCTGAAATACGGTGCAGATGTATATCTGGATAGTTTTTCTGTTAGGAAACATTAAAGTGTTGTCACATTATCAGAATAGTAAACTTTGATAGGATTATTTTAAAAGCCAGACTATACTGAGACCTGTTTGATTCCATGCTGGACAGATTTTTTTAATCTGAAGTGAACAAAAATATTGGTGACAATTACATATACTGAGGTTGTTGAGTTTTCTGTGCTCTATTTAGCTAACATCCACTGATTGTAAATTTCACTCAGGTGTGCAGGAGCCAGAAGAAAAGGAAGTTCAGGGAGATAAAATGAGATGCCAGGCCGCACATTCAAATTCTGAACACACAGGAATTTGTTCAATATAGACCTCAAAAGTTCAGAAACAATGTAATCTTTAGTTATGTTTTTAACCAGAAGAGACAGAGAGCGAAGCGCTTTCCCTTGCTCTTGATCAGTTTAAATACTGCCTATATATTTGTGCAGGAGTTTGTCTGCAATTTTTATAATTAGAAAAACAAAAATGCAGAAAGAGAGCAGCTGTCCTACTTGAGTCACATCAAGGTCAAACTATTTCTATTTTTATTATAAAGTGTGGGTTGTCAGATTAAAATCAGCGTATCAAAGGAGGCATGAAACTGTAGGGGTGTAACGGTACGGAAAATTTCGGTTTGGTACGTACTCCGGTTTTGAAGTCACGGTTCAGTACGTTTTTGGTACGGTGATTCAAGTGAATGAATAATAGAGTTTTTTTTCATTTGATTATATTAAAATAAATAGGCTGAATAAATTACATGTAAATTAATAATAATGCAGCAGCCTCCTTCCAATAGGTCTTCAATGAATGAAACTATTAATAAATACATACATTTTTGAATAACTAGGTTATTTTAATTGCTATATTGACATATTTATACACATTCTTTAAACACTAAAATTTCCCAGCCAACCTGAATGGATCATCACACAAGTTAGCTTGTTAAGTATTATAATTAGAGTCTATTCTGCTGATTTGAACACGCACTTCAGCGCTGGATTACTTTTTTAACCAATGGGACCTTTGACAAAGTTTTGGAGAACTTTTCACAGCCCATCTTGGAAGATAAAGGGGTTACAGCTGTGTGAAATCTGTGGGGCTGAAATCACGTCTGTAGTGTATTTAATGCTATTTTGACATCTGCCGCTGTTTTGATATCACGTTCAACGTGCGGACACTTGCGACCTCGCGGATGCGTCAAGCATGAAACAGGCTTAAACAGGACACTTTTATCTGGGAATATTCAGGCTGTTGCTGTCGTTTGCTGTGGTTGTGTGGTTGCCAGGACAGTGTGACAGTGAGTTGTTCTCTGGTTTTCTGTCTGTGTATGAGCTTCATTCAACACGTATCCGTTCAGTACACGTCTGTACCGTACTGAGAGGCCTGTACCGAACGGATACGGTACGAATACACGTACCTTTACACCCCTATGAAACAGCAAACTGTTTATCCATAGAGCCTGTATGAGACACCACTCAGACTTCTTCAGCCATGGGTAGTTACTGAGGGGAGAGACTCAAAAGGTCTTGGGCGGTTATGTTGAGATAAAAAATGCAAACGTCACCAGCAAAGAAAGGCAAGGGGCGTGCTATGCAGTAGTTTGTTTGAAACATGTTCACACAGCCGAGAGAGGAGCTGATATGCTAGCTGTTAGCAACTGCCATTACAGCTAGCTTGTTAAGGATGTAGAGCTGAGTAGAAACTATTAACAGGCGTATGGGAGGAATTTCAAAGTTAAAGTCTAGCTTAAGATCTGTATTTTGACTTATTGTCTGTCTGATTGGTAATTAGTCAACCAATAGATGTATCGATGACCATCGATGGATTGTTTGACCCCTAGTTTGTAGCGGGGTGTATTGAGAGTAAACTTTGTGGCATGTAAAAATCTGGCTTGGACTCAGCATATCCTGCAAACTTCTAAATCTTGACTTTGTAACGGACCCTCTAGTTTCTCTGAGACTGCACTGATATAACTTGTCTGCTCTCTCATATAAATAGTATTATCTTCAGCGGTCTAAACAGCGTGATTATAGCAGATTTCACTCTCTCTTTACAGATTTCTACGTCGTTAGCACCTGAAGGGAAACCATGCAGACAGTCAGCTCTCTTCCAACTGGCTGAGGTAAGAAAGTTTACAATAATATAAGCTTCATCTTAGGATCATTCAGACATTTGGCTGAGATAATCCTGACTGTACCAGCAGAAGGACTGTCTCGGTTTCTTTGGGAGGGGCTTGTGTGGGGCTTGATGTTTTTTCAAAATTAATACGTCTTTAATCTACCAAATATTTAGTGTTTGCTATAATATAGAATGTTTATTGCTTGTTTGTTGAAAAATACATAAAATAAAGCACTTAAAAATAATCACATATTGAATCACAATATTGGGAAAGAAATTGCATTTGGATTATTTAATCAAATTGTAGTTCAAACCAGAGGTAAGCTGTAGAGGTGGGCAGAGCTGAGCAGGACTTCGCTGTTATGGGGGAATGGAGGTATGTTTTATAGTGGGAGGTTTCATGACAGAACCATCAGCTGACAGCAGAGAATAATAGCAAACTATCACAGGTAAACATGAATGTGATAAAGCAACAAAAGGGCAGCTTCCTGTAGCCGTTCATGCTTCCTAATGTTCAGTCTTCAACATAACATCAAGCATTTTCATGGAATAAATGAACACTTTATGTCTGTCCCCGGGTCATCCTGTTGTATATTTAATGAAAATTACCAATAATAATCTGGGCATCCCATACTGAGAGGTTTAATTGTTGGCATTTTGTATTCATCTGTTTAACACTGAGTTTTTTTAATGCTGTGTTTTAAAGATGTGCTTGGCATCTGAAGCTGGAAAGATGGACTCGGTCGTATCTCAGCCAGAGGACAGCTCCTCTTCAGGTTCTCTTCAGCAAACTGAAGCCCAGCCTGAGATCAAGGAGGAGACGGCTGACACTGATGACTGTCCTCCCTCCTCCCCCACTGCAGCCCCCTCTCCTCTGCTCTCCCTGTCTACCTCCACTGATGCCATTCCCTCACAACTCAGCAGCCAAAACGCTCGTGTCAAAAACAAGAGTAAGAAAAGAGAGAAGTCCGTTGATGAAGGCGAGTCTTCCTGCTCAGCAAAGAAGATCTTCAAGAAGTGTCACAATGCAGGATCAAACACGGACAGCGTCTTCAGCACCATTGAGGCCGTGGCCAAAGGAGTCTGGAAGGACTCAGAGGAGAAGCCCAAGAAGAAGATCCAGACCAGTCCAAATGGAGGGAACACTGGTGTGTTCAGAAAGAAGAGCAAGCCCAAAGTAAAGAGCTGGGTCAAAGACAAAGAAGAGGAGATGGAGGAGGAGACGGAGGATGACAGAGAGCGGGACAACGCCTTTGAAGCAGAGGTGAAGGAAGAGACGACTGATGTTAGTACCAAGGCAGAATCAGAAGAAGCAACTCTGGGAAGCACAGACCTTCAGGGAAGCATGGCCGAACCCCAGCACTCCCCCGGCAGCCCTTCACATGCCAAGCTCAAAGAGGAGGACAAGGGGAAAGAGAGGACCAGCGAAGGGACCTGTGAGTCCAACACAGAGAGCCGCGGGTCCAGGAAGTCAGAGCGGAGCTGTAAAGGAGCTCTGTATAAAACCCTGGTCTCTGAGGGGATGCTGACTTCACTGAGAGCCAACATCGACAGAGGTATCCTTTTGATTTACTCTGTTATAGAGCTCTGCAGTTTGGCTCTAGAAGTTAAAATCCAGTTTATTTTGTCCAAAATGAATTTGATTTTTAGCCATAATAACATAATGTAGACTCAACATCACTCACCTTGGAGCTAAACAATGGTATAGACCAGCAGTCATCAACTGGCGGTCTGGGGGCCTCATAACGGCACCCACAATTTCCCATCTGACCCCCTGAAGATCATTAAATTCAGAAAATGGGTGGACAAAAATATTTTTGCATTTTTAACATTTTATTAATTCTTATAAAAACGACTAATCAAAGAAGAAGCACACAGGTATAGTCAGAGTTCTGACCTTAACCTCAGAATCTGAAGAAAAAAAAGCTGTATGTCAAACATTTCTTCAGTGGTCCTTATCTTTTCAATAGAACCAGCTGTAGGCTGTCGAAGATGACTACTCCCATTGTATACACTATATATAAACAAACTATAATTTGATAACGTCACTCCACCTGTTAAAACACTGCAAAAGTGACAAATAATGGAAAAATGTCATCTATGTTTTGAAAGTTTGATGGATTGTGGATGCGTCGGTCCGTCACTCCCAGTAAAACATTACGTAGACAATCTCACAACTGCCTTTTTCTCTGTTTCCAGTCTGGGTTTTTCTGCACTGAATCAAATGTTTTATAGTCACACATATTTAGATTTCTTGGTTCATGAGTTAAAAATATTGATTGGAGAATTTTATCAATAAAAGATTTGATTGGGAGCCTTTTCTTTAGGAACCAGAGGCTGTAAAAAGTGGGATGTCACTGTTGAGTTCTGTAAAAACAGGAGGCTTTGTGTCCGTACATCTACATAATTGATTCACTGTGAATGTTTTCCTGTTTGTCTGCAGGTAAAAGAGGGGCGTTCCGTGCGTCTGACCACGATGCAAACTGGAGTGATGACAGCTGGACAACTTCTCAGATGGGACCCAATAACCCCAAGAAGCTGAAAAAGTCGAAGTCCAAAGACGAATCATCACAGGGGTGAGTCCTGTCTTTCTGCTGTCACTTTGTTTTGTGGTTCTGACTCTGAAAAACATCAACATAATGGATGTAACGACAGAGAACTGCATCTATATGAATTACGGAAAGACATTGTCATTTGTTTATATTTCTTTGTTTTGCAGTCCTGACTTTTAATATTTACAAATTTTTACATGAATCTTTATGAAATAACGAAAGGGGGTGACATAGCTATGTCTCTTTCTGTCTAAACTGTGATTTGAAAATAGAGGAAGTTATTTCAAATAAATGCAGTGAGTTATTTTAGGCTTCAATACGAGAAAATTAAAGTTGACCTCAGCTGTTTATGCGTAAGGCAGCTGTGCTGTGTGAAGCAAATGTGATGAGCTGGACTATTTTTCAGTTTTGTCATATTGATATCAGTTGTGATGAATACCAAAGCATTTAGCTTTTTCTCCTGAATCCAGAATATATAGATTATTCCTTTTACCACTAACTTTACAATGGTTTCTCTAAAGATAGCTGATAGGAGGGCGTATTGCTCATTTGCAGGAATAGTTTTTACTACAACTTCAGTTCTTTGTGAAAGTTTTTTTAGGGAAAGCTTTTTTATTGCAGTAATAATAGATGAAGGATGTTTGCTCCATTCAGCAGCTAGGAGCCTGACTTTATATGCTGTACTTCATTATTTCAGGCTAAATCTACCCAATCGAAGTTTGTCAGTTAAAAGGGAGGAGGACTCTAAATTCTCATTGCTTGTCAAAAAAAAACTCTAAGGATTTTATGGTGTTTTTTCTCTCTATGTTGTTGACATTTTGAAAGTTCAGGTGAAATAGACTGTAGAGTGGAATTTTAAATTTTGATACAACAATAACCATGCAGGCTTTGAATTTGGAGTTTTTTTCCAAACTCTAGGCAGGCTGTCATGTCTTATACACTGAGGGGAATCTTCTTCTACCATTAAGCCCAGATCAGTGGAGGGCTGTGGTGATGGTTGTCCTTCTAGAACTCTCCCATCTCCACTCAGGATCTCAGGAGCTCAGAGTGACCATCAGGTTCTTGGTCTCCTCTCTTACTAAAGCTCTTCTCCCATGATTGCTCAGCTTTGGCTGGGCGGTCAGATCTTTGAAGAGTCCTAGTTGTGCCAAACTTCTTCCATGTGAGAATTCTGGAGGCCACTGTTCTCTTGGGAACTTTCATAGCAGCAGAAATGTTTCTGTAGCCTTCCCTGGATCTGTACCTGTCAACAATCCTGTCTCTGAGCTCTGCAACTCTGCAGCTACTTTGACCTTTGACCCTTGGTTTTTGCTCTGATATCATTGTCAGCTGTGAGATCTTCTCTAGTGAAGTGTGTCTTTCCAAACCCTGACCAATCAGTTTAATTTAGCACAGGTGGACTTGAGTAAAGGTGTAGAAACATCTCAGCAAAGATCAGAGACATGGAGGAACCTGAGTTAAAATACAGTGTTGTTGGAGAGAGTCCAAATACTAATGTCAGTGTGATATTTCTGTTCTTTCTTTTTTAAAACACTTTCAAAACCTTAAAATCTGTTTTCACTTTGTTATGATGGGGTACTGAGTTTAGATTATTAAGAATATATATATTTTTTTTTACTGTAACATCAGGCTGAAACATAAGAAAAATGAAAAAAGTGATGGTGGTTTGAAGACCCTCTGAATCTTTATCAGGATCAACATCAGTATTGGCAAAAATTGGTTAGGAAATATTGGCAAATCTGATATCAATAAAATTCAGTAATGTGCAGCACTTAATCACTCATTTGATCGCCCACAGCTGCACATTGTCCCTCTCTCTCTCCTCATGAAAGCTTTAGGTTTAAAACAAGCCGTATATTTTCCTCAAGACTTTGGTATTTTTGGCGCTATTTAGCACAAATATTATGGATAATCTATCATTTAAAGCATAAAAAAAAGTATCAAAGTATGGAAAATTTGGACATTTTAATAGATTGTGTGCTCATTTATGTGAACTTTGACTCGTCAGCCTCGGGAAACTGGAGGAGGAGTTTGAGAGGAAGTTTAACAGCCTTCCCCAGTACAGCCCGATGACGTTTGATAAGAAGGGGACAGCCGTGACCAAGAAGAAGAAGGCTGACAGCTGCCCTGTCTCAGAGGATGTCTCCAAAGCTGTTAAAGGTACAGACAAATCAAAGATTCCTCTGCATGATAAAAATAATGTTGGCTCTTTAATACTCCTCATCCCATCCATGGCCCTCTCTGCTCGTGTTGACCCATGTTATCAGAAACATTCAGACTCCATAACACAGCATTTCCATGCTCTTTTTTCTTTCCTTTTTTGCTGCATCAGGGTCATCTCCATCTCAGAAAAAGACTTCATTCCACAAGATTGTTAGGAAGCACAAACACAAAAAGGAGAAACCAGATGCAGTGGAAAAAGGTGAATCAGACTGTTCATTTCTGTGCAGATTAAAGGAGAGACATGTTCCTCTTTTCCGTTTACTTTCAGCCACTGTAACATGTTATAATTAACACTCTAAATGTTGGGTTTATGCTTCTAAATGTCTCTGCAGCTTTGATTACAGACCTGTGACCTGAAAGCCAATAAGGTTGATAAAAAATAATTCAGAAAAAGCTGTATATTGAGATTTAAAATGTATTTTTTATATCTTGTAACTTGCAGGGATTTGCCATTCAGTGCTGCAATTGAAATACTTTCCTGTTTGCTTTTTTCACTCTATGGATAAATAGTCAAATCATTCACTTCAGCAGAATAGTAGAGGACAGTAGTCCGGTGTCTTAGAATAAAAACACCCTCAACGTCAGCTTTTTCTCGTCCCCTTACTCACGACTCTCTTGATAGAAAAACATTCATTTTTGGAACAGCGCCATGCTTGTCAGTGTCACCTCTCCCTCACTGGTACAATGGTAAAGGAAAATCTGATCTGATTTTTCTTTTTAAAGGTGCAGTGTGCAATTTTTCACCTAGTAGCATGTAGCTGAACAAGCTTGTTAAGACAGTAGTATTTATAAATAGACCTACCTGAGTAATGTTTAATCATCTGAATGAATACAATTGTTTTATTTTCTAGAATAAGCCTTTTATTTATAGGGATGGTTTCCTCCATGGATGCCACCATCTCGGGTTTTTGCATCTTGTATGTTTCCACAGAACCACAGAGGGGACCAAATAAAAGATACACTTTTTTTTGTTTTATTGATTAGCACATTTACCTCCATAACTGAGCATCCTGATCTAGAATCTGACTATTAGTTATCACTAAACTTCCCAGTATTACACACTGTACCTTTAAGAAAACAATACTGGGGTCTACAGCTGCTGTTAATGCCAGGAACGGATTCACTTGGATATATTTATTTTGAATAAAGGAAAATATAATTACTGTTATGTTTTACTTGCTCTTGGTTGAAGAGGTAGAATGCTCTATAATATTTTACATCCACTTTCAGAGCGGTTTGCGGATTAATGGAAGTTAGCAAACATTATTTTCAGCACACAGTAGGCAGCACTTGGTAAAAGAATGCTTAATTTTTTTAAAGAAGTCATATCTGATGTAATACTGTGGTTAGTTTGGATGTGAAGCTCTACTAGTTAAGATTAACCTTACATCTCTGTGGTGCAGCCAAACATAGGGTTAACACCATAACTTACACATTGCTGGTGCAAAAGGCCACAGATGTATGCAAAACCTGATGGATAGCATCTAGCATAACCTAGCAACCCGTGCAGGTGAGAATCTCTTTGGCAGGAAAGTCGTTGGTGCTCCCAGTGTAAAAAGCTCCATGTATGGACACTAAAGTGTAGTTCTTATATAAAATATTGGATGTCTGGAGGAGCTGCAGGCTGTAATTCACTGCTTACAATGTTTGAACCACAGACCTGAGATATTTAGATTGGCTTCCTCCTTTTCAACACAAGCTAACTCTGTAATTATAAACTCAGAGTAAAGCATTATCAGGTTTTAAATCTGTGTTATTGAACTCTTTAATCTCTAGTTGTTTTACACAGCTGTTAAGAATAGGTGTGGTTTCATGTTAGGGCAGTTAATCGAAAATTACATTAAATCACAATGTGGCCTGCTGCTATTTTCAAATCGCGGAAGGTGCAATATTTCTTTGACCTGAAATCTGTGTCAAAATACCAGTTTAAGACTTTTTTTGCAGCAGAGATGTTATACATGACATATGCAATCATTCATGTGCAATTTTTTTAGAATAGTCTAAAAAAATCCTACCTTCTTTATTTTGTACTTCTTTCTTATGAAATATGACAATGACAAAAACTGTTCAATGCAAAAGTTCGTATCTAATTTGCAATACGAGTCAGAATTCAATATTTTTAAAGAATTGTTGAGCCCTTGTTTAAGAATAAAATAAAGTTAAGTAATAATTGCGTATCAAATCGCAATATTGGGGGAGAAAAGTCACAATTAGATTATTTTCCAAACTTGTTCAGCCCTGTTAGGGACTTGGGCCTGGATCTAAATATACTTGATCCCAGAGTCTGGTTTCCTTGGTCATTGTGAATACAAGCATACTGTACTCGGGTATCATCCCCGAGCCCCCTTTAAGATGTGGTCATGACCATGATTCATGTGTGCTAATACACACACGAGATATAAATGCAGCTGTGCCCAAGGACTCAGCACTCCACAGGTAGAGCTGTAAAGTCAATTGTATCTTCAAAAAGCATTGTATCTGTGCAGCATGGCCCCATTTCATCCTCTGAGCTGCTCCAGAGATGTTGAAGTAGGGAGAGGGTCATTGTTGACATCTCAGAAATAATGAAAGCATCCGTGGTAGCAGGGCAGGTTTCGTTGTCTGCACAGAGCTTTAACAGATGTTGATTTCAGTGGTTGCTTCTTCTTCTTGGCTGATTTGCAAATCGACTAGACACTCACTGCCACATACTGTAAAAGATTCATCCATAGGAAGTATTTATAAAGTCATAGTTTTGGTGCAACATGAGCAGACTATGTTTAAATCACAGTGATTCTAAAATTCAGAGAGGACTGCTGCCCATCTTCAGTCTCTGACATCGTTTCTGAACCTTTCCTCCACAGCAGCGTTGCAGAGCGATTCTGGCGTGCTGGATCCAGTTTCAAAAGCCAAATCATGTGCCCCCGTCGCCATAATGTGCCCAGACATGCAGGGCACCACTAGTATGGAGATGCTAGTCGGTAGCCAGAAGAGAAAGGCTAGAAAGACCAAGATTACACACTTAGTACGCACAGCTGATGGCAGTGTGTCTCCGGCTGAGGGTGAGTGATCAATCACTGATCAATCAGTTTGGCTGTGCCTGACTCATTTTGATGTTTGTTACAAAATGAATAGGGGGCTGTTTGGTTCTGCTATGATAGTTAATTTGTAGGAGCTGCACTAAGAGTGTTTATCCATACAGGAAATAAAACCAACAGTCTGACAGGTGAGAGAGAAAGAGACTCAGATGGCTGGTTTATTCATAAAAAAGCTAAAAATCCTCTTTACCACCAGTACTGATTGTTGATTTTCTTTCTATTTGTTCAAGTTTAAGTCATTTTGAAAATGTAACACAGTAGTTTTTTTTCAAAAACTTCCAGCAGATATATTTCCCTGCATAGCAGATGTGGATGTTTGATCCCATCAAATGTTTTTCCATGAAACGATTTAAAGTCTTGTTCCTAAAAAGAAAGTTTAATGTCTAAATTCAGTTTTGACCAGATGTACTTAATCGTCCTCTAATTCCTTCATTTCACAGAGGAAAAATCTCGGGACCTGACCCAGGAACAGGATACGAAGCCATTACCCCAACAGAATTTATGCAATGAAGACGGGTGCTACAGTAATCCCAGGGCAGAGGAGGAGGAGAGGAGCGTGGCACCCCAGGAGCTCCCTGCTTTCTTCAGCCTGGCGGCCCTCGCTGAGGTGGCAGCCATGGAAAACGTTCACAGGTGAGAATGCATGAGCTTTAATCTGATTTTTTGTCTAATCTTTATTACATTTTTCACATTGATTTAAGAACAACCAGTGAAAGATGTGAAATTCTGAAGAAATATATATGAAAATGAAACGTCTGCCTTTGAGTTTGTGGAGCTTTTTTCTCATCAGCTGTAGCAGGCTGTGTCTTATTCTGTAGGTTTCTGCACCAATGAAAGGTGGACAACAGCAAGAAGAGTCAAAATGTTTTTCTTTCCATTTTTAAAATGAGATAAAAGATCTAAGAGGTAGAGGTTTTCTCTGCCTCACAGGTTCTGTTTGTTAAATCTTTGTTTCATTATCCGGTGGTGTAAAAAGGTGCTGATAAAACAACATTACTATCCCGAACCAAACAAAAGACTCAAAATCAATGAGGCAAAACACAAAGTTTGTTTAATCAGACTGGATCAGTACACAAAAAAAGTCCAAAGAAGCACAGGACGAGGTTAGAAAATACAAACTGAATGAAGATCTAACTGGAAAACACAAGGAAATGTGTGTAAAGGCGGCCTTACACCTTACGACTTTCCTCCGATTTTAAAGTTGCAGAGAAAATTCCAAAGTCGGAGTAAAATCATAGGAGTCTTACTAAAGTTGCAGCTAGTTCTCGTTCTCTCAGTCGTTAGGTGTAAGGTGGTCATATGACTCCATTTTAGCTGTTTGAAGGTGTTCTTTCCTCAGTCTTGGCATTACGATAATATTAAACGTGTTGGATATTGTCTTTGGTCTTAAATCTGGTTGTATGTAAATTGTGTTTCTCAGTGACGCGACCATCATCCACAACCAATGGGAGCTGGTGTTATGCATTTGCATGATAAATCACTTAATTGCTTCAAAGTATGAATGTGAGCGTAGATCATTCTAGAGCTGCTGAATATTCGCTCAGCACTCAAGAGATTGGAAAACATTTCTGCTCAGAGCTGCAGTCAGATCTCTGCTACCACCAATGGGATTTTCAAAGTAGAAGCCCCATCAATTTGTTTTTGTCGTGGGACTACCTGTGTTGGTACTTTATTCTGAAGTGTTTCTGGGATAGTTCCTCAGTTGTTGCAGTAACATGTAAAGTTGCTTTGGTGTTTAACTTTCCTTTCATTTCTGCTCAAAGTACATGATTTAAAAATTCAATTTGCAATTTAATCAAATTCAAGTTGTTTCTGTAGATTGTACAACATTATCATCTGAGTTTAAAAAATTGGGTTCAGGCTTAAATCAGGTGATTTCCTGTAAAGTCTTGAAGTTAAGAAAGCATATGAACCCCCTCCTTTAATTTTCTTTAGATTTATAAAGTGTCTGTCTAATCTAATCTAATCCATCCTCACCTGTTTCAGAGGCCAGAGAGGGTTGGCTGACAGTCAGAAGAAAGAGCTCGCCCAGACTCCAGTCCTCATTTCTTGCGCTGATCAGTGAAACTCTGCTGCTTTTATGAGAAGCCACAACATGGACACTGGATGTGGAGCTTTACTTTCCCTGGTGGTGACCCCCTCACTAAAGGGAGACTGACGTGGAAGCCTGGATGGACTCCGGCTTCCCCCTGGTGGTGAATTTACTTGAGCTCGGGTTCATGTTGGAGAAAGAGCCCCTCTCCTCCGTGCTCCTCGCTATCTCAGTGTTTCCCCTCAAGCCTTCCTTTGGCTAAGGAAGGATGCCTTTTCTGAACTCCTCTCCCCGTAGACGCTCTGTTAGGGCCCGTGGACGAACCAAACTGTTCCCCACTGCATGGCTTCCCCTGTAGAGATGGATGTCATGGGTTCTTTGTGCCCCGTTTTAAGGTCAAGTCTTGCAACTTAAAAATAGCATTTTAGGTAAACACAACGCAGCATTGGTTTTCTAGATGAACACAGCTTTCTGTTATCTTTTTACCTCACGCACACGCCTACTGAAGAGTTCCCTCCACCTCTGCTAGAATACCTCTGTATTTAAACAGCTCTGCTCCCTCCCTCTCCTTCCAGCTTCAACCCAAAATGACTTTAACCAGGGTAAATGACTTCCACTCTCAAACTACCCGCTCTGTGTATCCCTTTGGTACACTAACGTGGTGTTCTTAAACTACTAGGAAATCATGGTCGAGTATCTGTGCGTTAAGATAATGCTACTGTAAAACCGTGTGTGGTAGCTTCATGTAATCATGTTAGGCTGAATGTGTGAGAGAAGACCTGCACATACCCATGCACCTAATCTAGATTTGGCTATAGCTCAAGGTGTGTTTGTCGTGTTAACCAGACCTAGTCGTTCCACAAAGCTTCTGTCAGGCTTCAGAACTGTTTCTTCTAAAGGGGAGGTCGTGTGAAAGTGATTTAAAAATAGCCTTAACCCTCCCACCTCCACCTGCTCTTCCCTAACTAAGCTCTCAGCCAGCTTCTCGCTCCACGCCATCATAGTCCTAAATCTGGTGTACACATTTTGGATAGTAAAATGCAGTTTTTGTCAATACTTGATCTTATTGCAGTTTGCGTAGCAGTTAGGAAGGTTAACTCTTTGTGTGCATCTTATTTACTGGAATAGGTGTATTTTTGTTTGTTTATTGTACAAACACTGCACTAATTTGTAGCCGAAGTTGCTCTTGAAGGGTGATGAAATGCTTTGTCTCCGGCAGTCACAGTGCTCTTTCAGCATAGCCCCTCATCCATCAGGTCGTTTACATGCAGATAGAAAAGTCGGATTACTGTGAGTGCGACTAAAACTGGACTTTCTAAAATTCAGGTTTGGAATCGTACTTAACGCTGGACTAACTCGTCTAGATAGTGTGGATGGAGATTAAAGACCCTGTAAAGTCAAATTCACAGTTTGTGTCTGAACACTCTAGAAGTGTTTGAATCTGGTTGCTGTAAACATGTGAACACTGAGATCTACACGTGACTGAATTCTGGATTTAGACTGTTAGAAAGTTTTTCACCTCTTTCCTGGACGGGTTTACTGTGGGCGGGGCCAATATGTGGGCTCATGATGTCACCGGCCCACAGTAGGGAATGACCCCGCCCCTCTAACACTACAATCTAAAATCACAGAGCAGTTGTTAGCTGATGTCACTGCCTTTATTGAAAGTTAACAGTCAGTTAAATGCTGTTTTTCTGTTCACTGCGAGGTAAATTTACCAAATCTATCAGCCACAGTGGTCTATGGATTGTTTAAAGCAGGGGTGTCAAACTCAGTCACAGCAGGGGCCGGATTCTGGATTCAGGACTAACGTCAGGGCCTAACAGGGTCACCTTTTTAACCAGAAACTGTCATCCTTTTTTACTGGTAATAAAATATATATATAAAAAAACTAAGCACAGATGATAAACGATGTTTATAGTTTAAAGGATAAGTTTAAAGGCTCACAATCTGAGAAAAAATAATTTATTAGTTCGAAAAGGTCAAAATATTAAATTAAAAAATAATGTTTTTTAAAGGGAAATATATCAGAAAGAAGTCAAAATCATGAGTTTAAAAAGTCAAAATACAAAATAAAATTTGGAATTATGAAATTAAAAGTCAAAATATGATGCAAATTTTTAAACTATGAGTCTAAAAGATGACACTATGGGATTATGAAGTTAAAGTTTGGAGTTGAAAATATAAGATAAAATACAAAATAATTGGTTAAAAGGGTCAGAATATCACTTAGAAATTAGAATTATGAATCTTGAAGCTTAAAATATTATATGAGAAGTCAAATTATGAGTTGAAATGCTCAAAGTATGAAATTAAAAGTTTAAATTCTAAGTTTGAGTCCTAATTGTGAGATGCTAAATTGAAAATGTGAAATTAAAACACAAATTAATTAATTCTAAATATTTTTACTCCTTACTTTTTCAGATTTTGTGACTCAACAAGGATATCTTAAATCATCAAGGATAAAGTCACATTTTTATACTTGAGGAAATCTGCAGACCTCAGACTGATGGACCAGTTAGAACAGAAATATCAAATCATCTTGGGGGCCGGATTTAACTGTTCTACAGGCCGGATTTGGCCCCCGGGCCTTGAGTTTGACACCTGTGATTTAAAGCATCATAACAGAGATTTGAGCCAAAAAACAGACTTCATCTCTTCTCTGGCACAGAGCCATCTAATCATAAGGTCAATGTTTGGATTGTAACATTTTTAAATCTGAGAGGATTGTATTTCTCCTGAGTGGGCGTGGCTTCAACTCATTCAATAGACACGCCCACACCATCCAGGAGCAGATTTTACTGCCTCATTTTTCATGATTTTGAAGCTTAATTTTATAAACTTAGAGATGTTTTATTGGACTGAAATTTGACGTGGGTCTTCATAACACAGTGACCTGTCATACAGCAATTTTGAATACAGATTTATTTCCACTTTACAGGGCCTTTAAGTTTCTGCATAAACACCTCAGATATGAAATGTAAAAATCGTTTCCTCCCTACAGCGGTCTCATTGTCATCTGCCCTCAGGTATTGCTGTTAGCTAGGGGGATAAAGTGCAGATCAGTATGAAGAGCAGGCAAATCTCCAGAGTAGAAGAGTCAGACATGCTCGAGTCAATAAATGAATGGATCTTCTCCTGATGTTTGTAGAATGGGACAAGGATAGTAGTCCAGTTTAATATCCTAACCGAGCTTAACAGTAGTTCAGCTTTACTGTGCATGTAAACGTACCCAGTGTCTTCTGTGCCCTCTGGACCTGGCTAAAGCCAGACACATAAAAAGAAAAGTCTGACAATCTAAATTTGTTCCATAAATCTGTTTTATATCACGTAACTCATAAGATGAGAAAATTGGAATAATCCAAGTGGGAGCAGGCTATGCTGCTTCCTCTCAGAGCCAATGGAGACAGAGCATTAGAAAATATTCCCCCGTTTGTTTCCTCTTGGCCTTTTGAGATTTTATTGCCAAGTAATGGTCTACTCAGAGGTCATTCTCAATCATTGTGTGTTATTTAGAAGTATTTATATTTGAATGAGACTTTTTGTTCTTTATTGGTGTTGACGTTGGTCCATATCATTCCATCTCCATACTGTATGTCTGTCTTAGCCATGCTTGTGTTTACAGTTCATCCGCTGTAGTAGTGAAGAAGAAGAAGGATGGATGCAGTCAAGCTGCTGGTTTGCCGTCTTCCTGAGGGTCGATGGAACCTGGAAGAGCTGCCTAAAGGAGGTTAACTAAGAGCTACACTTTCTCTCAAGCAATATCCCCCACCTCCTTACCCAGCAGCCTTTGCTCCTCTGTGTAGACCAATACTTAAAGAGTAACTAACCCCCAGAGTTTCAGCAGAGGGGTCTATACCCTGGACTAGAAAACAAAAACGCCTTTAGAAGATCATGGACAGGGTCATGCCCACTCCATCCTTCAGTCTGTGTTTCTTTTGCTGATTTGATTTTGAGCCATAATCATTCAAATTAGGCTGAATACAAGCTACTGGAGTGTTAACAGTATGCTCCTGTAAACGACATACACTCGTGTTATTAACTGTAATTTAACTGAAAGTACGACCTGATCCTAGAGTGTCACAGTGATGTGACTGGTAGAGCCCACTGTTTCAATAAGCCCTTGTAGAAAATGCATTTTTACCAAGCTTAAAAAAGGACAATTAGTGTTTATACAAGGTGCTGAAAGGGATTTTAGGACACAGGTTCATCAGTTTTTGTCTCTTTTTCCTCCTCGTCTGTCCCCAGTGGCGATCATCTCCCCTTCTTTCCTCTCTGTCATTCAGACATTGTTTTAAAATAATCATGTACTGTTGTCTGATCATGTGATGTAATGTTCCTGCAGGAAGTTTCCCAAACAAGTTCGACAACAATAGTGCCAAAAATAACTATCCGTATACCCCTTAAAAAGGGGAAATCATGAGTTTAAACCAGCCTTTCTCAACACCATGTGGAACCCTCTGGCATCATCAGGGGAGCCTTCAAAATGCTTTAAAATGATCAGATCATTAGCTATCAGTGTGCTCAGTGCTGATTTAATCCTGCACTGTAGAACAGAGGTTACAGTACATGATCATATCGACAAAAAGCCTTCACAGATGCTCACCTGCTTATTTTATGAAACATTTTTGATAAACAGTCAAAAAGCAACAACACATAAAGAGTAAACCTACAAAAGGTTGGGATTATCCCATCTCCTGTCCAAGTACAGTATCATTCTGTGGGAAACACTGGCTGTCCTTCTGATACACTCTTTTCCTGGTATCACGTCAACATCAGGGTGAGCAAGTTAATAGACTTTAGCCAGAAATCAGACACATTTTGATTGTTTTGGTTTATTTTGTTAAAAATATATTTACACAAAAATCTTTGTTATTCATACATTAAATTTTAAGATTTTTCATGTATGCCAGGACAGAAGTTTGCGAAACACTGGTTTCAGACTGCTTTTATAAACCTATCACATGTCTTTGAACTGTGGGCGTAACAGGAAATACCACAGCCAACACATTAGACACATCTAAATCATGAACCATTTTCACACACGGTCTTTTATATGATAAATTATATCTTCTTTATTAACAGGAGTTTTGTTATGAATATTAAAGCGTCTTCAAACACAGGCAGTAGTGCTGCTGCTGGAAACAGACACACACTCTAGAGATGTTTATTATACACATACAGTTATTACACAGCACGTTTTACTTGGAAGATAATTAAAGGGATAATACGGCTATTTTTGAATACCCCAGCCTTAATGTTGGCTGCTACCGTTGAACTTCGTGGTAGCTGTTTTTACTACAGAGAAGGTGTAATTTTATTTAATCTGATCATTATTCAAAATGTAGAAAGAAGGTCTGTGTACATTAAAAAAATCCTAATTTAACTGTTGTTTAAGGTCTTGTCATACCTTCAAACATAATTGCCCACAATTTTATTTTTAATTTTTAATATAAATCTGCAGTTTTAAATGGAATAATCCCACAAGTGTAATGCATTTCTCACAAATTAAATAACTTATACATTTGTGGGATTAATATCATTTTATGGGGAGGTAAAATGTCCAACTTTTAGAAATTGTAATAATTTCCCACAGATGTAGTATTAACCCAGTGGGTTTAAGTCGGTTAAAGCTCACATCAAAAAATGTAGTCATAGCAACTTTTTGTTCGCCATGAAACAGGAAGTAGTCATTTCAGAGTCTTGTAACACAGGAAGAGCTGTTAATCTCTGAGGAAACTACAAATAAGTAATCATTGTTCACCCTGCCAGGTTTGTTATTTCATTACAACTGAAGATCCACTGAAAATGAGTTTTTAGTCATAGGAAGTTTGTACCCTAAATGTTTAAGACTCTGTAACTTGCCTTGATAGGGTTAAATATTAAACTTTGACTAGCTAGCACAGCCTTTTCCTGTGAGTTATGTCCAAATGTGAAAAAAGTTTACTTTGTCAGCTCTCTGTGACCCCTAAAATCACTTATAAGTGGGTCAGATGAACCCCCTGTGTGGGTTTAATTTAAGAAGAACCCATTGGATTTTGCAGAATATATCCAAATTAATATCAGTCTTCTCTTTCTTTTATTCAAAAATTTTTCACTACAACTTATAGCTCTATGAGTGTTTTAAAGAACGACTTCCTGTTTCAAGACAATCAAAAAAATTAGCAATGACCATGTGTTCTGGTGTGAAGTGACCTTAACTTAAATGAGCCAATTGGCAGGTTAAAAAAAAAAACGCTGTAACAAACATCGACTACAACTCTGTTTTCTCATGTTCACATCATATTTATGGAAAGTTAATGTGGTTTAATGAGAGGGTGATTTCATCTCCTCACAAACGTAATGAATCCCTGCAAACATAATAGTTCCTACATTTGCAGTGTGTTACCGCTGTTATGTCTGTGGGAGTTTATTCTGTTTAAGAGATTATTGCATTAAAAGCTGCAGATCTGGATTCTGTTTGTGGGCAGTTATGACGTTTGCTGGTTTTACAGGTCTTTTGGATATAATTCACGGTGGATTATGGGATGGTTAGTTCTTTCAATCATGTAAAAAACATGCATCTTTGCCTTTTTGGCCATTTTTTAATCTATCTTGGAACCTGTAGAGGGCAGTCAGTATGATATTTCTAAAAATATGATAAATTTAAAACATTAAATCTCTCATGTTGAGACTTGGACCCTGACTGATTATCAACTCTACTAAATACTCAAAAACAAAGATTTTCAGCCAAAAAAAAAGCACTCTGGGGTTTTAGTTGCTCTTTAAATCGTCACATCTTAAGTTTAACCACATTTCTTCCTTTTATAGATCTTTGTTTCTCTCTGAAGTGTGTAAGCTCTTTAAAGTAGGTCCTTCTAACCGTTATCGGTCCTTTTAATCCAATGTTGTTTTTCTGAGGTCAAGATTACAGGATGTTGTCAAAGAGATCATGTTCCTAGATGATGCATGTTAAATAGACACTGAGATTCATGCAGCATCTCCACACACGGGCCTGTCTCTTCACATTTGGAGCTGTGGGTGTGACTGCGACTGCTTCGTGTTTTTGATATGTTCAGAGTGATTTTTGACACTTCCTGACAGGACAAACTAAAAGAAGTGGGTCTCAGAGGACTAGTTTATCTTAACATAGTATTTTCCTAAATTAATGCATTGTTACATCGTAATGGTGTTTTGCTTAAGTAAGCCCTTGTGTGCAAATGGTAGAAGTATGCAAAAATTGTGATTTCTATGGAGCTATTATGGTTGCAAAACTATATGCAAATGTGTAAATAGATCCTTGATGCATACACAGATCCACAGACAAAGCTCATAGCGATTTTAATTTGTGTTGCCAGCAGCTTCACTGCACATAGCATGCTGGGATACCTAGCCATGAGCTAAAGGCTAGGCACCTCTTTAACAGCTTTTCTCCCTCATTTTGTCTTACACATGCATCTAAAGGATGTGGGGACATATTATGTCTTACAAAGGTCTTGTGTGATGCTGGTTTGATTTAAACAGCTCCCCAGTTTAAGACAGCAGAGTGACCAGTAGAAAAAGTTTGCAAAAGTCACATTGATAATCATGCTGTCTTTTGTAATTTTTTTTTTTTTTTGGCTTTAAGGGCAAATACTTGTAGGTCATTGTTTTTACACATTTGCAAGTAGCTTTGCAACAGTAATCACTCTGAACCTTCATCTCTAATTTGTCTTTAAAATTTAACAAATGAATGACAACGTTTCCCTAACAGTTTAAAGAAGAATGCTTTATAGTAATCCTAATAATAATAATGTCTATTTTTGTTTATGAGAGAAAATTACATCACGGTTCTTCCACTGGTGGACATCAGTGTCATTCTTTGCAAAGACAAAGAAATTGTCTTCCCCCCCAAAAAAGAGATATATTTGCTCAGAGCAAGTGAGTTTATTGACTTTTGCCAAAGAAAAGGGATAGGTATATTCAAAAAGAGAACATCTTTTTTCTTTCTGATAGAGTAAGCGTAGCAGTTGCACTGCATTTTTTTAGGTGTGTAAATCTTCAGGTAACAATATCAGCACAATTCATCCTGTGTCTCTGCAAGGACTCCCTCAGTATTTGAACCCAGAGTTGGACGTGCAACAAAAGGGCGCCACTAAATGCCTCTTTTAATACACAGTATTTGCACCTTATGACCCAAACCAAAATAATCATGGTATTTGAAGAAAATGTATAATTTTTAACCCTCTCTATAAAAGAATATGCATTTTAACTATATCTAGGAGAATTGAGTCAATAAGAAACCACACTTCTACCAAACAGCCATAATATTGTCATTCCCCTTGTCCTCACTTTTCTATCTAGAAAAAGCTTCTATAAAGTTGAAATTCCTATATTAGCTACCAAAATGACTATAATACCCTATTGTGCTAGTACTGTCTTCTTGAATGTAATCATTTTGTACCTGTATTTTTCTAATTCAGTCTTGATTGTACTGTATGTATGCTATGATGACGTACTGTTCCTTAGGTGCATAGTTCGTTACGACCAACACGATAGCTGCTGCGCTGCGAACTCGATGGAAATTTGTGATTTGAGGTCCAAATGACTCGTACCTTGTGAGCATCCATGAGACTGATAAGTGAGAGATGATTCTTGCATTTTGAATGGTAGGAAAATAGCTTTTCCTGGTTTGCTACTTCTCTTTCCTTTTTGGTAAAAGTGAACGTGTGTTCAGGACAGTTTATAAAACAGGGACACTCCTGCAATCACAAACATTGAATGCTTGAGTTTCAACTTATTTATTACTGTTCCTTTTTATAGGTTTAGCTGAATAAAAACAATAAAATATACTGAAACTGAATATGCATCCATTTATACATGAACATGTATAAGGTTATCTACCCTTTACTGGAATGTAGATGATTGCTTTTTTGTGAAAAGGGGTTATTTCCAGATCTTTGAAGTCTCTTTCCTCTGATAGTTTGTACTACGTGTTAAAACTTATTTATGTCACTAGTACTCATCATGACTGATTTGTTTTATGATTGTTGCAGCCCACTTGTATAATGCAGCCTTGCCTTACTGGAACCCCTGCTTTGTGAGGGATCCCTCAGTCACCCGTGCACCCTTTGTACCCCACCTCACCCCACCCCAGCCCCACCCCGCCCCGCCCCAATCACAACTTTTATGTCATAACACTGTTTGCTGATGCAACTATTATTCCTTTTACAATTTCTGCTGACGCAACTATTACTTCTTGAACACCTATTAAAATAGCATCTACTCCATCTGTGTGAAAAGGTTTGCTTTGTGTTCATTTATTTAACGCAGCGATAGTCTGACTGAGCAGTACATGGACAGGACAGGGGTCATGATGTCCCCATGGGGGGGATTTAATTTCAGTTCAACTGTTTAAAGCAGTTTATGTTTATGTTTATGATTTATAAAAGCTTTGTTTAGTCATAAAAATGAGAAAAAGTAAATAGTTAAAATGATATGATAAAAAGTCAGGAACGTAGGAGAAAGTTGTGTTTTCTCTATATTTTAAATTTTGCAACTCACACTAAAAGTTATGGCTCTGACCGTTATTTCATATTTTAACCTTCACATCTCATAACTGACTTTTTCTCTCATATCTTTTAGATTCATAATTTTACATTTAAATCCTATTTGACCTTTTGAAGTCATGATTCTGACTTTTATCTCTTTTTTTACCTTTAAAACTCATAATTTTTAATGTCATTTCATATTTTGACTTATAAACATCATAAATTTGAAATTAAATCTCATATTTTGACATTTTAAACTCACAATTTTGATGTTTATCTCACATTTTGCTTGTTAAATATCATGATTTTAAATTTTTTTTTCTTAGTTTTGCTGACCATTTCAACTCCTAACTTTCATTTTTGTCCAATTTTTTAACCTTGCATGATTGACATTTGACATTTTAAACTCACAATTTTGATGTTTGTCTCACATTTTGCTTGCTAAATATCCTGATTTTAATTTTTTTTTCTTAGTTTTGCTGACCATTTCAACTCCTAACTTTCATTTTTGTCCAATTTTTTAACCTTTAAAATGCATGATTTTGAATTTTATTTCATATTTTAACTTTTAAAACTTGTGATTTTGATGTTTATCCCACATTTTGATTGTTAAATATCATGCTTTTTAATTTATCTCAGTTTTGATGACCATTTCAACTCCTAACTTACACTTTTATCTCAGATTTTGACTGTTAGAATTGTGGTTTCAGTATTCTATCTCATATTTTGTCTTTTAAAAACATTATTTTGACTTTAAATCTGTTTTTACCTTTAAAACTTAAACTCTTTATTTCGGATTTTTAGTTTTTAACTTATCATGTTGACCTTTTAATCTTAAAATCATTTAGGTTAAATATTGACCCTGTTAGGCCCTCAGGTTAGACCCAAATTCAGAATCCGGCCCCTGCTGTGACTGAGTTTGACACCCCTGGTTAAAAGGTATCTCAGCTCTAATAATTCAGTTAATTCTTTGAAAAACTGAATGTGTAAATTCCCTCATACATAAACACATAAGCACCATTCCAACCAATTAATAAATCAGTTATTCTTTAGTAAAACAGTCAGGTGCTCACTGAGTTTTTCCTTTTCCTAAAGTGAGAATATTTGTTTTTCTATCTGCAATTCAGTGTTGATTAAAATAACAACTTGTTCTTAGACTGCCCTCAGGATTCACTCAGCTCCTGACCAGTGGGAACGCTAGATTCAGACAACCAATAGGAGCGCTGCTTACACAGCCATGCAAGCTCAGCTTTCCCACAGCGAGACAGTTTGTACCTCAACGACATTTCTTGTGACCGTTTAATCTAGTCAGATCTACCCTAAACCCTAAATCAGAGTGATTCTAAATCAAGGGGCCTCTTACATGCAGCCAATAGCTGGTTTCAAACAGCCATTAGGGGCACTGCTTTCCTACAACCAATGGGAACGTTGCTTTACAACGTCCCAAAGGATCTCTTCAACAGCCAACTGAAGCACAGTTGATGTCAAGGAATTTAAAGCACACTTTTCATACAGCTCTAGGGATGACCTTCAACATAGCCAATAGGAGCTCAGATTTCATAGAGCTGATTGGAATGTTACTTTCCGGTGGGCCAATAGGATCATTGCTTTTATAAAGACATCAGAAGAGCTGCTTCTCTCAAGCCTACATTTTATAAATAACCTTTATTTTTCCAGGTAGTCCCACAAGGTTCTCCTTTTAGAGGGAGACCTGGCCGAGACAGCGCACCAGTTACAATAAGAGGAACATCGACATACAACAAACATGACATCACATTTTTCAGTTAAACAGCCTTTTAACAGAGTTTAACAACGATCCGGCAAAACTAAACTTAGCAAAAAAGTAAGGAAATTAATGTTCAGTAGATTATTTCTTGGCAATAAATCTTATACCGTTTGAAAGCCTGTTTATTTCCCTTTTAAATGATGCCATATTTGTAAGGAGCATGCATTTGTGGGATGAGCAGCAGAGCTGAGTTTGTGGGTTGCGCCCATGAAAAATGTGCCAAATCTTCCTGCCGATTCTGCTGTTGCTATTGACTCTTGTTTTGAGCTTCTGGTACCTCCAGGTGCTGCCAATCAGGCACCTGATTGGATCAAAGGGTCAAAGCGTGGAGAAGACGTGGAGAACGCTATGCTGATTGCTGCACTGATAGAGTAACATCTTATGGTGAAGGCAGTGTGATGGTGTTGGGACGGCATCTCCCTCACTGGAAAAACGAGGCTTGTCATCATTAGAGACAATCTCAATGCAGAGAGATATCGAGATGAGATTCTACAACCAGTGGCAATCCCATATCTCCACAGCCTGGGACTCTATTCTCCAAGATGGCAACACTCGCCCCCACAGAGCAGGGTTTATCAGAGACTACCTCCAGAATCTGGGAGTGGAGAGGATGGACTGGCCTGCCAGCAGTCCTGACCTTTAACCCCATTGAACACTTATGGGATCGGCTTGGGCGTGCTGTTCGTGCCAGAGTGACAACACAACCATGTTGGCTGACTGGTGACAAATGCTGGTTGAAGAATGGGATGCCATCCCACAGCAGTGTGTGACCAGGCTGGTGACCAGCATGAGGAGGAGGAGCCAGGCTGGTGACCAGCATGAGGAGGAGGAGCCAGGCTGTTGTGGCTGTGTATGGTTCTTCCACACGCTGCTGAGGCTCCTGTTTGTTAAATGAATAAGTTGTTAAATTGTCAATATGTCTTGTTTCTTCAAACTTCAATCATCCAATCCACCAAACAAAACAAGAGTCAGTGGCAGAATCAGCTGTTTGGCATTGGCAGAGAAGATTTGACACATTTTTCATGAGCGCAACCCACATACTCAGCTCTGCTGCTCATCCCACAAATGCATGATCCTTACAAATGTGGTGCCATTTAAAATTTATCAAGATTTATTGCCAAGAAACATTGTTACAACAAATAAATAATCTACCAAACACAAATGTCCTTACTTTTTGTGCTAAGGTTAGATTTTTCAGATGTTGGGTGCTCTGCAGGTTATTCCTGGTCCAGTGCGGCCTCCGTTTGTTCAACCAGGGTCGGATTTGGTGGTGAGTTGGAGAAATGCCTTCATACAGCCAGTCAGGAAACTGATTTTTTTTTTTTTTTTTTTTTTTAGAGTTAACTGGGGTGCTTTTTTTAAATCTAGCCAGCAAGACTGCAGCTTTCATACAATATTTTGATTTAAGCAAAAGTTGTAGTTTTTCCATTAAAAAATCTTAAGAAGAAAAATATTCTAGCATAGTTTTGAAATCTCGTCCAGGAGGTACAAGAAAGCATAAAAATGTTTTTATTAACATTTTCCTACGGTTGGGCCAGCTGACCCCTCAGCCTCAATAAACACCCCTGGTCCCCTCCTCAGTCTCTTCTGGCAGGTTTTGGTAAAAATAGGAAATGGTTATTATTGAGGGCTTCATCTATGACGGACTATTAGGGCCACACGAAGAGAAAAAAAAAACAAAAAAAGGATTTTTTTTTTGTTTTTCTTCATCTTTTGGCACATCAGCATCAAATTATTATCAGAATCAGGAAAATACTCCGTCATAGATCCGCGGCGCTGCGGCAGACTGTCTTCTAATGTTTTATTCTCGTAATATTATGACTTTATTATCGTAATTTATATATATATATATATATATATATATATATATATATATATATATTTCTTTTTTCTCTTCGTGTGGCCCTGATACTCCGTCGTATTCATCAAGGTTAGTTGTAACTCCAACATTAACAGACGGTTTCAGCCGCCAGTCCTCAGTGAACACGGCCAGCCTCTAACCAGAACACCGTTCACGTGACTTTGGTGTCACATGACAACGCCCCGGTAGAGCTAAGCTAAGCTAAGCTGCAGTGCTAACGCTAACAAAATGGCAGCGTTTCTACAGTGGAGAAAATTTGTGTTTTTTGATAAAGATATAGTGAAAGATCCGGTGGAGAATGGGAAGAACTTTGTGCTTCCTAATGGAATATCAGCCTGTGACTCCGGCAGAGGACACATCGTCCTGGGAGATATCCTTTAAAAAGAACAGCTAACAACAGTGTAAATGTTATTGATATAATCTATAAAGAACAGCTAACAACAGTGTTAATGTTATTGATATAATCTATAAAGAACAGCTAACAACAGTGTAAATGTTATTGATATAATCTATAAAGAACAGCTAACAACAGTGTAAATGTTATTGATATAATCTATAAAGAACAGCTAACAACAGTGTAAATGTTATTGATATAATCTATAAAGAACAGCTAACAACAGTGTAAATGTTATTGATATAATCTATAAAGAACAGCTAACAACAGTGTAAATGTTATTGATATAATCTATAAAGAACAGCTAACAACAGTGTAAATGTTATTGATATTATCTATAAAGAACAGCTAACAACAGTGTAAATGTTACTGATATAATCTATAAAGAACAGCTAACAACAGTGTAAATGTTATTGATATAATCTATAAAGAACAGCTAACAACAGTGTAAATGTTATTGATATAATCTAGAAAGAACAGCTAACAACAGTGTAAATGTTATTGATATATTATCTAGAAAGAACAGCTAACAACAGTGTAAATGTTATTGATATAATCTAGAAAGAACAGCTAACAACAGTGTAAATGTTATTGATATAATCTATAAAGAACAGCTAACAACAGTGTAAATGTTATTGATATAATCTATAAAGAACAGCTAACAACAGTGTAAATGTTATTGATATAATCTATAAAGAACAGCTAACAACAGTGTAAATGTTATTGATATAATCTATAAAGACCAGCTAACAACAGTGTAAATGTTATTGATATAATCTATAAAGACCAGCTAACAACAGTGTAAATGTTATTGATATAATCTATAAAGAACAGCTAACAACAGTGTAAATGTTATTGATATAATCTATAAAGAACAGCTAACAACAGTGTAAATGTTATTGATATAATCTATAAAGAACAGCTAACAACAGTGTAAATGTTATTGATATAATCTATAAAGAACAGCTAACAACAGTGTAAATGTTATTGATATAATCTATAAAGAACAGCTAACAACAGTGTAAATGTTACTGATATAATCTATAAAGAACAGCTAACAACAGTGTAAATGTTACTGATATAATCTATAAAGAACAGCTAACAACAGTGTAAATGTTAATATTTTATAGGAACAGCTAACTTGGTGTTGTAGATATCCTTTTACAGAGGCATTTAGCCCAGATGACATCAGAAATAATTCAGCTAACATGATGTTTCTGACATTTACAGCAGCAGTTAGCTAACATTGTGTCTGACCAGTTCTAAGCTGGGCTAACATGCTACTGCTATCCTCATACAGCAGTTAGCTCAGATAGCCTTAAATATGTGGCAGCTAGCATTATAAGGCTCAGTGAGGGTTAAATGAATATGGTACTGATGTTAATGGGACATCTTCTAACAGTGAAGGAATCATGTTTTTAGATCCATAACAGACTGTTTTCTCATACTATGAATATCAAATAAAAGTTTTAAAAATCAAAATTCACAGTTTCAACATTGACTGTACTGCCCCACAAATAAATAATGTGTCTTGCTTTTTAGCAGTCATTTAAAGACAAAATTCAACATCATACACATAAAACATCTGAATAAGGAGTCTGAATAAATTATTTAAGAAGATTTAAAGAAATTAATACAGACAGGACTGGAGAATATTGTGATAGTCATGGCTGACACTTGATGAAGACGGGTGAGCTTTCTAGAAAATCCCATCCATGCTCTGCTCACTTGCTTTATCATCACAGCTGTACATAACTGTCCTTGACTCCTTTAATGTCACATATGGACGGAAAGATCTGGACTATGACGCGCTCCCTGCAGTTGACTTCATTTCAGGCCTACAAACTGAGAGTAACGCACCTGTACCAGCTGAAGCAGCACAGCATCCTGGTGTCAGTGGGGCAGGATGAACATGGAATAAACCCTCTGGTAAATAACCACTAATCTAGAGACCATACATCTGAGGTTTACACTTCTCTGCAGCTGAATGTTTCTGCATTTCTCAGGTGAAGGTCTGGAACCTTGACAAGAGAGACAGTGGGAATCCTCTCTGCACCAGGATTTTTCCTGCAATTCCTGGTAACAAACCCACAGAAGTGTCTTGCCTCAGCGTACACGAAAACCTCAACTTCATGGCCATTGGTAAGACACAGAGAGTTTTTTGACTATTGGCCTGGTGATTGATGTTAGGCTGGCTAGGGAAGAGTTTGATCTTTTCTCTGATTCTGTTGTTTCTTCTCAGGATTCACAGACGGCAGTGTGGTTTTGACCAAAGGAGACATCACTCGAGATCGCCACAGTAAAACTCTTACTCTGCACGAGGGAACCAGTCCGGTCACTGGTCTCGCTTTCCGCCAGGTTGCAAAGGTCACGCATCTGTTTGTCGCCACTCTGGAGAAAGTGCACGTAAGTCTGAGTATTACCAGAACACTGTGGAGATCCTTATTAGAGGATAAACCCACTCATTTATCTAACCACTGGACCCACATGTAAAACATAACATCGGTGTTAATTTCACTACAAGTCAACTGATATCAGGTTTTTCAGGGCCAATAAGAATACAGATTATTTATAGTTCACAAGACTGACAGCCAACATTTAGAGCTGACATGTTTATAGGAAAAATGAAATCTTTCTGTGTCACAGAACAGTTTTCCATTTTACCTCAGTCTGAGCTTTGGCCCAGAAAAGATGACAGAGTTTCTGGATCCTGTTCCCATAGGGCCTCTTCTTTCTTTGATAGTTTTAACCGTCATGTGTGGATGGCATGGCCAACTGTGTTGACAGACAGTGATTTCTGGAAGTGTTCCTAAGCCCATGCAGTGATTTCCAGTCCAGAATAATGTCTATTTTTAATGCAGTGGCCACTCAGGGCCCCAAGATCACCAGCACTAAGTATTGCCCTTCAGCCTTGTCCCTTGCTCTCAGAGGTTTCTTCAGATTCTCTGAATCTTTTGATAATTGTATGGCTGGAAAAGTAAGTGTTACTGATGAAAAACAGCTGGAGGAGCATTTTGCAGCTCATTAGGTAAATTGGCAGCAGGTCAGTAACATGACTGGGTATAAAAGAAGCATTTGAGAGAGGATGAGTCTCTTAGAAATATAGCTATTTACAATAGCAATGAAACGTGGAGAAAAAAATGTTCCTAAAATTATGAAGACTGTAAAATAAAAGTTATCGATGCATGTCCAATAAGGACTTCAGGACTTTTGCCACCATTTTTTTTAGGACACCTAGTCGAGACCCACTGAAAACTGCTCCGCGACCCACTTTCGGGTCCTGACCATCTAGTTGAGAACTACTGCTCTGAAGCATGTAAAACAGTAACCTGATTTAAAAAGAAAGGTTTAACTATTTATATCTTATAGATCCCTTCACTGTTAAGGGTTAAATCTACTGATTCTATCCTCTTTGCAGCTCAAAGATGGCCATGCTGTAGACAGCTTGAATGCAGACTGTGGTTTGGCTCTGTTTCTGAGTCTCCCCCTCTGATGTGCTGTCTCTGTGTCTCCTGTTCAGTGTTACACCCTATCCATCAAAGAGTATCCTAAAGTAGAGCTGGACACACACGGCTGTGCTCTGCGCTGCTCCTCCCTGACTGATCCGTCCCAGGACTCCCAGTTCATCGTGGCTGGCGATGACTGCGTTTACCTTTACCAGCCCGATGAAAGAGGACCTTGCTTCGCCTTCGATGGGCACAAACTGCTGGCTCACTGGCACCGTGGATATCTGTTTCTACTTATCAGGGACACCAAGTCACCTAACAAGTAAGGACCTTAAACTACTAGACTCTTCTCTATTCATTCAACCTGAAATAACTGCATTAAAGGGGCTGTGCTGTAGTCTTGACATCCTAAACGGGACAGAAAAGGTCCTTTTAGATTATGGAGACAGAGCTGTGAGCGTTATGACATCCTATTGAGGAGTTAGCAAACAATCTTGTTTTGTCATTTAGACCCTGAACATGTTTTAAAGCCTGTAATGACTTTCACACAAGGTCAGGTAGGTTTGGATGTTCTGTTTTCTCTTAATAATAAAATAATAATTTCAAAACAGACTTTTGTATTTACTTAGGTTATCTTTGTCTACTATTAAAAATAGTTTGATGATCTAAAACATTGAAATGTGACAAACATACAGAAAAAAGTGAATCAAGAAGGGAGCATACACTTTCTAACAGCAGTGTAGGTCACCTGCCCCAAGATAAGTCAGCAGAAAAATTCAGCTGCAGCAGCTGTTTTCAACCTGTAGAGGGCAGTCACTGAGTATGAAAATAAAGGGTAAATATGCATATACATAAGTTTTCATCTGTGAAACTGTTGTGAGGGTTTATTTACTCTTTTAAAGTAAATTATTGTTGTTATCAGAATATAAAAATATATCTTCTCAGATTCTACATGTTTATACTGGATCTGTAAATAGAGATTTTATCTTATAAGACTGATTGGTCATTTTTCTCAGGCCAGAGTTTGGCAGCAGGGGCAGCTCTCCATCAGACAAACAGCTTCTGACTATTTATGACCTGGACAACAAGTTCATCGCCTACAGCGCCACTTTTGAGGATGTCATCGACGTGGTGGCCGAGTGGGGCTCGTTCTACATCCTGACCAGAGACGGAAACATGTTTGTCCTTCAGGAAAAAGACACGCAGACCAAACTGGAGGTGAGTGGAACACCGTCTGTGGCCGATTCATGGTGAGTGAAACGGTCACCTAGTTAACAGGGATCCTGTGTGTGTTTTATTTCAGATGCTTTTTAAGAAGAACTTGTTTGTGATGGCCATAAACTTGGCTAAGAGCCAGCACCTGGACAATGACGGCCTGTCGGAGATCTTCAGACAGTACGGTGATCACCTTTACCTGAAGGGAGACCACGACGGCGCCATCCAGCAGTACATCCGGTAATTACATCTCCAGATATTCAGGAGGGTTTACTGCAGAGGTTCTCCACTGGTCCAGTGGACCGCCACCTTACTGATTAATCATGATCCACATTTCCTACATTTAGCAGTCACATCCTAGTGGTTCTAAAAAAATTAAGAGGATATGTTGTGTTTTGGGGTATAAAAGTTGGAAATTTTACAAGAACTAAAACTTAGAACTTTTGAAATGATGAAGTCTGCAGAGAAAGGCTTTATATGAAAAACAATCAGACCAAATAAAGCCTTTCTCTGCAGAGAGACAAATGTAATGATAGTTTTACTGGTACAGATTCATCAGAAAATCTCTGTGATTTTAGCCCAGAATCATCACATTCTCATTATAACCCAGACCTACGAGACATCTGTGTAAACTGGCCTATCAAACCACTGTTTTCATTCTGAATTTATGGCTTATAATGCCAAAAATATAGAACTTTTATAAACTTTATTTATATTTTTTTATTTAAATTTTTATGGAGAACAGAGTCATAACATTCCACATCACCACAAGACTTCTTGTTCCTTTTTTTTTTTTTCTCAGAAAAACAAAAAAACATCAATATATTTATTATATTTATCAATATAATTCCCACATTTTAAGAGGGATTAGTTGGTGAAATAAGAATTTGAGCAACCCCACAAACTAGAAATTTACCTGAAGGTGGTGTCCAAACCCCTTTAACAAAACGTGATTGTCTCTTTCTACACCGATATGAAGCTATTAAAGTTAGCTAAATATGCTAGTCTAGGTTATCTGAGGTAATGTCATCACTTTGTACTCTCTAGTAGAGGGCAGAGAAATAATAATGTTATCCTGTTTGAGGTGAAGCAGTCGAAGTTTACATATTTTGGTATCAAAATTGCTCTAATAATCATGTTTAACGTCTCGTTTCTATGCAAGTCCCATTTAGATAGAACGGAGCGGAAGTTGCGCCCATATTTCACACAAAGAATCATGGGGGCTAGGAATAAGGTGGATAATAATAATAATAATGATAATAACAATAATAATAATAATAATAATAATAAAAGAAATAATCAGATCCAAGTCCTCAACCCTTGGCATATTTTATAGACTTTAATTTTTGAGCGTATAAAGTCAGAATTTATGACTTTTCCAACTCAAATATTTTGAGTTGTTTTTTTCTCAAACATTTAGACTTTTTTTCTCTGGCAAACCCATAGATCCTCTCTCGTTTTCTTCATTATTTGTTTAGTTATTGGCCCTAATACACAGGTATTTTCTAATGAATAATGAGGCAGTTTTGGACTTGCGATAGAAGAGGAGGAAATTGTTTCCTTCACAATAAAAGCACATATTTGCTACATATTTTTGGCACATTACCCCTGCCACTAAAAATGGATTTGCCACCCACATTTGAGTCTCAACCCCCCTGTCATGAACCGAGGGCTCACTCTTAGTGATGATGATTTAATAAAGACTGTAAATGTAACCTGACACAGGTGCTATGTGACAGTTCCTTTGTGTATTCTTTCTAAAACCGTCAATATTTCTGCAGTACCATTGGAAAACTGGAGCCGTCATATGTCATCAGGAAATTCCTGGACGCTCAGAGGATCCACAACCTCACAGCATATCTCCAAGCCCTGCACAGACAGTCTCTGGCCAACGCAGACCACACCACACTGCTGCTTAACTGTTACACCAAGCTGAAGGACAGCTCCAAGCTGGAGGAGTTCATCAAGGTGGGCCATGACTAATGGTAACGCTGGTGGTGGAGACGGATGGGTTCCATTTATGTGGCTTCATAAATGGCTCACTAACAGCCAACTGAGGTGTCTTTGTCCTTGTTTTGATCTCAGAGCAGCGAAAGTGAAGTTCACTTTGACGTTGAGATCGCCATCAAGGTTCTTCGACAGGCCGGCTACCACAGCCACGCCGTGTTTTTAGCTGAGAAGCATATGCACCATGAATGGTACCTGAAGATCCAGCTGGAAGACCTCAAGGTAAAAACCACCAATGCTGATGTAAATGCTTTCTCATGAGGAGGTGGTAGTGGGGCCTGATGACCAGTTTTAGAGAACAGTAAAGATTTTACTCTCTGAACACAGTTACAGTCATAACTTTCTTATTATCTCTTTTTGATGCACTCCACTCAGTCAGTGAATGTCTATGATATCAGGTTGAGTGATGCTCTGAGGAGCGTTTACCTAGAACCATCTCAGTGACCCATGACTTAGACAGATGAATCCAGCAGGACAGCATCTTTAAGTCTGAAATGCTTGACAGTTTTTCTCTCCTAAACTCAGAACTATCAGGAAGGACTGCGGTACATCGGCCGTCTGCCTTTTGAACAAGCTGAGAGCAACATGAAGCGCTACGGTAAAACCCTGATGCATCATGTCCCTGAAGGCACCACGCTGCTGCTGAAAGGTTTATGCACCAACTATCAACCCAGCGGAGATGCTGCTGAAAGAGACTCTGTGGAGACGAGTCGGTACAACAAGGTCAGCCTGTCTTTGCCCTTTAACCTCTGTCATCACATGTGCTGAGAAATTATTTACATGATCGTGATCTTATAAACCCCTGTCCTCACCTGTTTTTATTCAAGGCAAACTCTGAGGAATTTATCCCCATTTTTGCCAACAACCCTCGGGAGCTGAAAGCCTTCCTGGAGCACATGATTGAGGTGGACCCTCGCTCTCCTCAGGGTGTGTATGACACACTGCTGGAGCTCCGGTTGCAAGACTGGGCCCACGAACAGGACCCTGAGGTACGCCCATATCACACAGACCAACTCTGATCCTACACTTATGATCCATCCAATATAATGTGTTAATGTTACTGCTTTATGTTTGGCAGCGGAAAAACGTCCTGCAGGGAGAAGCTGTATCGCTGCTGAGGAGCGACAACACTGTGTTCGATAAAGCTCTGGTCCTCTGCCAAATGCACAACTTTAAAGAAGGTGTCCTCTACCTGTACGAGAAGGGAAAACTGTAAGTGAGAGCCACAGGCGTGTCCATGGAGCTGATAAAGCACAAGATAAAGACAACACATAACACCTGATATACAGTTGAAACCAGAAGTTTACATACACTATATAAAAAGGCACATAAACTTTTTTTCTCACCGTCTAACATTAAATCAGATTAAACTTTTCCTGTTTTTGGTCAATTAGGATTACCAAAATTATTTCTATTTGCTAAATGCCAGAATAATAAGAAAAGGATTTTTTTTAGACAATTTTTATTACTTTCTTCAAAGTCAGAAGTTTACATACACTAAGATTACTGTGCCTTTAAACAATTTGGGAAAGCCCAGATGATGATGTCATGTCTTTGGAAGCCTCTGATAGGTTTATTGACAACATTTGAGGTAATTAGAGGCACACCTGTGGATGTATTTTAAGGCACACCTGAAACACACTGCTTCTTTGTGGAACATCATGGGAAAATCAAAAGAAATCAGCCAAGATATCAGGAAGAGAATTGTGGACTTGCACAAGTCTGGTTCATCCTTGGGTGCAATTTCCAGATGCCTGAAGGTGCCACGTTCATCTCTTCAAACATTTATACGCAAGTATAAACACCATGGGAATGTCCAGCCATCATACCACTCAGGAAGGAGACGGGTTCTGTGTCCCAGAGATGAACGTGCTTTGGTCCAAAAAGTGCATCTCAACCCAAGAACAAAAGCAACAGACCTTGTGAAGATGCTGGCTGAAGCTGGTAAGAGTGTGTCATTATCAACAGTCAAACGAGTCCTGTACCCACATGGGCTGAAAGGCCACTCTCCCAGGAAGAAGCCATTACTCCAAAAGAAACATAAAAAAGCCAGATTACAGTTTGCAAATGCACACAGGGACAAAGACCTTAATTTTTGGAGACATGTTCTGTGGTTTGACAAAACTAAAATTGAACTTTTTGGCCATAATGACCATCGTTACATTTGGAGAAAAAAGGGGGAAGCTTGCAAGCCTGAGAACACTATCCCAACTGTGAAACATGGGGGTGGCAGCATCATGTTGTGGGGTTGTTTTGCTGCAGGAGGGACTGGTGCACTTCACAAAATAGATGGCATCATGAGGAAAGAACATTATGTGGAAATATTGAAGCAACATCTCAAGACATCAGCCAGGAAGTTAAAGCTTGGGCGCAAATGGGTTTTCCAAATGGACAGTGACCCTAAGCATACTGCCAAACTGGTTACAGAGTGGCTTAAGGATAACAAAGTCAATGTTTTAGAGTGGCCATCACAAAGCCCTGATCTCAATCCCGTTGAAAATTTATGGGCAGACCTGAAAAGGCATGTGCGAGCAAGGCGGCCTACAAACTTGGCTCAGTTACACCAGTTCTGCCAGGAGGAATGGGCCAAAATTCCTGCAAACTATTGTGAGTAGCTTGTGGAAGCATATCCAAAACGTCTGACCCAAGTCATACAGTTTAAAGGCAATGCTACCAAATACTAATGAAATGTATGTAAACTTCTGACTCTCAAGAAAATAATAAAAAATTGTCTAAAAAATGATCTCTCTCATTATTCTGGCATTTAGCAAATAGAAACAATTTTGGTAATCCTAATTGACCAAAAACAGGAAAAGTTTCATCTAATTTAATGTTAGACAGTGAGAAAAAAAAAGTTTATGTGCCTTTTTGTGTGCCTTGTCTGCGTAACTGGCACTCTCCTTCACGCACAGAGGATGAAAGGTGTTTGTTATCCTGTGAGCTGCTGTTTGTGACTAAAACAATGATAGAAGCTTTATTTTACAGACCAAAAATCCTCTCACAGTCATTAAAGCCTGACTTTGCCAGAAACTGGTCAGAAATGTGGACTGGACTGGGATCCTGCTGTCTCTTGCATGCAGCTGCTGCCTGGTGGGCTCTCTGATGCGGCTCCTCTAGTTGTTACTTCACGCTACGTCACATTCCCGCGCTTGTGCTCCTTCATTTGCATCCGTGCCATGCCTCGGCCCACCTTGTCCATCCATGCCGGGGCCACGAAGCGTGCCGCGACGAAGCACAGAATGACTGCACTCACACTGGCCAAACGTACCGGACTTTAGGCTGAAACAGGCCCAGGTACGGTACGGATGGCCTAGTGTGAGTACGCCCTAACAAAAATAGATCTGACATGGCTAAAACTGACAAAAAGTAAGTTTAGTTTTTATCAAGATGACTAAAACTAGACTAAAATGTAATTTGGTTTTCGTCAGACATTCAAAATCCTTGATATTTTTAAAAAATATTTTCTGTATAATGTATCTGTATCTATTCTGCCTCTCAGCTGTAGAAAGCAGGGACCCCAGGTTTGGCAGAGTGCAGAGAACACACTACCATGATTTGGTACCAGATTTGGGCAAGAAAATAAATGCTTGGACTAAAAGTAAAGACTAAAATGTGAGGACTTTTGTTGGACTAAAACTAGACTAAAATGTTTTGAGTTTTCGTTGACTAAAACTAAAAAGGATAGAAATTACTAAAATGTGACAACAACTAAAATTCATTTCATTGAAAGACTAAAACTGAGACTAAAATTAGAAATAGCTGCCAAAATTAACACTGGATGGCACATGTCCATACCCAGGCCAGGTTAGGCTTGGAGTAATGTGAGTGTAGGCCGGTGTAACTTGGGTTAAAAGTAAGCTTCAGCACAGTGCAGAGCAACTAGGCCGAGTCTGAATGTGCCTATGAACTATCAGCCTAATGCTCAGTTCAGACAACAGTCTGTGGGTTTAATCTTGCTGCTCTGCAACAAGCTGAAAGCTTGTAAGTTCACACTATGAAGGTGAAGATAGACAGTTAGAGTTTCTTGCTACAGCTGTAATTATGCTTCTGTGAAAAAGAACAAATACAAAATCAGAGGATCTTGACTCAGAGGGGTCTTCGATCAAACCAAAGTGGCTGAGTTCATACAGCTGATTAAATGGTCTCCTTGAATTTTAAATCTTTGGCTTTGGAGAGGAACCCCAGACCAGCAGCAGTCTTTTTGGCTCTGTCTCTGGGGAATCCACCTGAGGAGGTATTTTCTCTCCTCTCCACACTAACATCTCTGCTCAACTGCTCTTTCTCTCCTCGCTCTTCTTGAAGACTGCAGAAATGCTGCGTAGAAAACCAGAAGCAGTCTTTGAAGGTGATAACTCAGAGACAAATCAAATCTTCTTTAATCTTTTTATCAGACTGTTCAAAACTTAGTTATTGCTTTAGAACACTTGAGGTGTATTAGTAAGTGTTTTTGTACACCACACATTTAATATCTGATCGAACTAATTTAACCCCAATTCCAAAAAAGTTGGGGCGCTGTGTGAAATGTAAATAAAAGCAGAAGTCAATGATTGTCAAATCTCATAAACCCATATTTAATTCACAATAGAGGATAAATAACATATCAGATGTTAAACTGAGACATTTTACCATTTGGTGAAAAATATTAGCTCACTTTGAATTTTATTGCAGCAACGCATCTCAAAAAAGTAGGGACATGTTTACCATTGTGTAGTATCTTCTTTTAACATCAGTCTGTTAACTTCTGGGAAGTGACCAGCTGATGGAGTTTTGGGAGAGGAATGTTGTCCCACCTCCATCTACTTTTTAGCATTGATAGCTCCTTCCCAGATGTTAGAGCTGCCCACACCATAGGCACTAATGCAACCCCATACCATTAGAGATGCAGGCTTTAGAGCTGAGCCAGGAGAACAAGCTGGATGGTCCGTTGGCCTGAGGCACAATGGAACAGTTTTCCATTGTGCCTTAGTCCATGTTAAATAAGCTCTTGCCAGTGTTTCTGGATCCTGTTCACATATGGAGCTCTCTTTGCATGATCCAGCTTTAACTTGTATTTGTGGAGGGCAAGGTGAACGGTATTGACAGACAATGATTTCTGGAAGTGTTCCTGAGCCCATGCTGTGATTTCAATACAGAATCATGCCTGTTTTTAATGCAGTGGCCCATGAGGGCCCCAAGATTGCTAGCATCTCATATTGAGATTTCTTCAGATTCTCTGAATTTTTGGATGATTTATGGACTGTAGATGGAGGGATATTCAAATTCTTTACATTTTTACATTGAGGAACATTTTTCTGAGATTGTTCCACAATTTATAGACGCATCTTTTGCAGATTGGTGAACTCTGCTCATCTTTACTTCTGAGGAACTCTGCCTCTCTAAAATTCTCATTTTATACCAGGGCTGGACAATTAATTGCAAATTAGATTATATTGCAATATTGCCTGCTGCAATTTACAAATCGCTGAAGGTGCAATGTTTCTTTAACTTGAAATGTGTCATTATACCAGTTCACAGGTGTCAAACTTAAGGCCCGGGGGCCAAATCTGGCCCACGGTACAGTTGTATCTGGCCTGCAAGATCACACAATCTTTTTATTATAACTGGACAACCAGTATTAGGTCTGCAGATTTCCTCCAGTATAAACATGTAAACTTTACCTTGATGATTTAAAATACCCCTGTTAAATAAAAAAAAAATCTGAAAAAAATCATAAGTGAATAACTTAGATAAAAAGTTAGGAAACTGGGAAAAGAAATTAATGTTGTCATTTCATATTTTGAATATTGCATCTCACAATTCTGACTTAAACTTATGACTTTTTTTTTCATGTTTTGACTTTTACATATCATATCTTAACCCTCAAGATTCACAATTCAAAATTCTAAGTCATATTTTTACCTATTAAACTTATGATTTTAACTTTCTATCTCATTTATTTGCCATTTAAAACATTATTTTGCCTTTAAATTTCATGTTTTGACCTTTTTAACTAGTAAGTTTGACTTTATCTCAGACTTTTAACCTTAATCTTAGCATTTGTATTTTTTCAACTCACAATGTTTTATTATCAGTGTTACTTATATTTTTTCATATTTTACTAATAGTGAAAATGAGGTTGACAGTTTATGTTTAAATATCGACCTTGTTAGGCTCTTAGTTAAGGCCTAAATTCAGAATCCCCGATTGATTTTCACAATCCTGGCCTGAATAGTCCGGCCCTCAGGACTACTCAGTGAAGAAAATCTGGCCCCAGACTCAATATGAGTTTGACACCCCTGTACTAGTTTAATACATTCATGTTTTGCAGGTGCAGAATTTTGTGCACATTATGCAAATATTTGAGTGTCAATTTTTTGAACGGTGTACAAAAATCCTCCTTTTCAGTTTTTTCCATGTTTTTCTTAATCAAAAGGAGGACTCAGCAGTGTTTGTAAATATGACATACTTCTCAGTAATCCCTGCTTGCATCAATGCTGATGTACCATGCATCACCTCCTCCACCCCAGCCTCCTCCTTTATTGTTGCACCCTCATATTCAGATTCTGGAATAATTTCATTATTTTCAATACACATTGCCATAAATGTCTCTGTACATATGGGGGCCTAGAGACAAACTCTCTGGAAAGTCTAAGCATGCTGCTGATTAACCCAGGGAGTATCTTTAGAGCAGAGCCTTCTCTCTACATTCAGTCAGGATCACTCATGTTCTTACTGAATGTAGGTTAAAAATGGAATGAATTGTTGCTTGAACTTGTTGTAAAATACATAAGATGAGGTCCCGAATAAAAATCACACATTAAATCACAATATTGGAGGAAAAAACCCTGGTTAGATTATTTTTGGAAATTGTTCAGCCCTGTTTTATACCCTGCTGTTTTACTGAGCTGTTAACCTAATTAGTTACAAAATGCTCCTTCAGCTGTTTTTCATAAGTAGCACTTTTCCAGCCTTTGCTGCCCTGTCCCTACTTTCTTGAGATGTGTTGTTGCCATCAAATTAATGATGAACTAATATTTTTCACAGTTAAAATGTCTCAGTTTTAACGTCTGATATGTAGTTATTGATCTATTGTAAATAAAATATGGGCCCTGACTTTTTTGGAATTGGGGTTGTAAATTTTAACCGAATGTCTATTGTTAAGTCCTATATGATCTGTGTTTGTGTGCAGGTATCAGCAGATAATGCATTACCACATGCAGAATGAGGAGTACGGTAAAGTGGTGGAGGCTTGTAAGCGCTACGGGGACCAGGAGGGCTGTCTTTGGGAGCAGGCTCTGGGCTACTTTGCCAGAAAAGAAGAGGACTGTAAGGCCTACATCAGTGAGGTCCTTCAGCACATCGACCAGAACAACCTCATGCCTCCATTACTAGGTGAGCCTGTGGAGAAAAATGTATTCATGCTTAGATCTGGTTCCAAAGTCACATTAGAGGATGAAGAGGCTGAATTGTTTCAGTTCTCCAGCTACAATGGTCTGTTTTTCATGATCTACAGTGGTGCAGACGCTGGCTCACAACTCGACAGCCACTCTGTCTGTCATCAAAGACTACCTCATTAACAAGCTGCAGAGGGAGAGCCAGCAGATCGAGGACGACGAACGCAAAATCCGCCAGTACCGTGAGGAAACAGCTCACCTTCGCTCTGAGATTCAGGAGCTTAAAACAAGGTGCTTCATATAAACCACAGCATTTTCTATGACTGTCACTTTAAGTGTTGCGAATTAGCACCTGTGCTAAAACACTCAAACAATGCATCTGGTTTGTCCAATGTAATTGTGATGTCCACATCAAATAAACAATAAATAAAAAAAAGAAAAAAGACAGCCAGCATGCATGTTCATCATTCCCTGCTTATGTCCTTCGTCCTCATCTGTGTGACTTTTGTTGTTTGTTGGAGCGGCTGAAGCTCAGGGGGACAGAGGCAGGGCAGACGAGTTTGGTAAACAGCTTTTGTCTTAATATTTTTACAGTGCCAAGATATTCCAGAAGACAAAGTGCAACATGTGCAACAGCCCCCTGGAGCTGCCGTCGGTTCATTTCCTGTGCAGCCACTCTTTTCACCAGCACTGCTTTGAAAGTTACGCGGAGAGTGAGGCCGAGTGCCCGACCTGCACTCCAGAGAACCGCAAAGTCATGGACATGCTGCGAGCCCAGGACCAGAAACGAGACCTGCACGACCACTTCAACAGACAGGTAGCAGTCTGAACGCTCTGATTGGATGAGGGGTCCTCCCCCTGGAGATATAACAGAGTAGATGTATTTTCCTGCAATTTGACTGAATTCTGACAGATTTTGATGCCTTTATTTGGCTAAAGATTGACACACAAGTTATAGAGGAGGATATTTAGAACAATAGCAATAATAATCCCCAGAGCTAGGGGTTTCAATAAAGGAGCCAACCACAGACCCCATAGATAGCACAAAATTCTATTAAAGACTGATGAAGATTATCAGATATTCATTTCTATTAATATTATTAGAATTATTGTTATTATTGTTATTTTAACTATTTTTTCTAGGATTTTTTTTATTGTCCATTGACAAAAATGTCCAGCCTTTCGTAGCATTCACAATCATGATGTTGTCAGGTTTTATTATTGCGATAACGGGGAACTCTGCCTCAATAGCTGTTAGTCATTTATAGATTTACGGTAATAATAACTTTATTTATCCTCTTTAAAAATCATTTTATCTGTTTTTGAGGAATAGGCAGAGTAAACCAGGTAGTTGTTGGCTGAGGCCTTGTTTACACGACGTTTTGCTTCATTTTCCGCTTTTGTTTCCAAATTATTCCACGTTTACACGGCAACGCTTTGAAACAATCTCCATTTACACGAGAACGCAGGAAACAAAAAACGCTGTAGTGAAGTGATTTAACTGTCTCTACTACAAAGACAGTGCTGCACATTCAATGTTTTTCATGTGTTTTTGATAACGTGTAACATTTTTATCATACACGGGTGCATGAGAGAAATTCATCACTAAATCATCCTTCTCGTCACCATCATAGTGTGGCAGCAAAATTTCACAGCACATATAAACACAAAAAAGCTTTGCTAGACCAGCCTGGTTATGAGGAAGATATCCTTTAAGACTGGTTGGTTTTCCATGGACAAAGTTTTCTCCTACAGCCATTAATTTCTCCTGGATTTTCTCAGAAAGTACAGCGCTTCCTGCTCAAAGCACAGCAGGAAAAAGCCTTTTCAGAACAATATTCTATTTCCCCTTTTTCAATTTTATCTGCTTTTTGAATGTGATTGCAGCTATCTTTATCAACCTTAACACTGAAGCTTCAATCCTGTCTCCTCCATCAGCTGTGCACTGATGTGCAGCTGATGGAAGAGGAGACAGGACAGTCTACAGGCTGAAGTCAGTTATTAAAACTAAAAAAAAAAGATGAAGTCTAAATCATTCCAGAGAAGCAGATATATAAGAAAATAGAAATATCATTCTGAAAAGGCTCCAGCTGCGCTCATGAGCATCCACACTTTATGAGAAAATCCAGGAGAAATTAAAGGCTGCAGGAGCTGAATTTGTCTGTGCGAAATTAATCATTCTCAGTGGATATCTACGTCATAACAAGACGGATCTTGCAAAGCATTTTTTTTTTGTGTTAATATGAGCTGTGAAATTTCTGCCCGACTGTTTTCAGGCACCAAAACGCCATTCCATTGTAAACAGGCAGCCAAAACGTTGCGCAAGTTTTGCGTTTTCACCTGAAAACGTCGTGTAAACAGGGCCTAAGTGAGCAGTTTTCTATCATTATTCTTTGAGCCTGCCTCCTCACCTCTCCACCATCCTACTGAAGTTAGTGTTAGTGCAAACAATGAGGCTGCAGAGACTTTGTAAGCTAGGCTGTAAGCCACGGGTGTGTTCATTACTAACATTTAGATAAATGTCAGACTTATGGTGAAAGTTTAAAGCCCAGGTAACTCACTACTTAGCAGTCTGTGCTCGTTACTCAGGCTACAGTTTGTAGAAGAAACTTTGTATTGAGTTTCTCTGTAGCAGACATTCTCTCAGTGAAACACCGAAGGATTACAGGACAGCTGTAAAAACATGGGTGGAGTTTCTTTTATTATTCCATCAGTGATAAAGAGGATTGGACTGGAAGAGCTCTAAAAAGTGTGGACAGACAGGTGTGAGCAGGTAGTACCCGGTCAAAGTGAGGGGTTCCTCTATGATTCCCAGCGCTACAGATATTTCTGAGTTAACACTGGCTCTCTCCTTTGTTTTTCAGTTACGCAGCTCTAATGATGGCTTCTCCGTTGTGGCGGACTACTTTGGTCGCGGAGTGTTCAACAAACTGACTCTGGTGACCGACCCGCCTGGGAGCAAAACCGTTGGGAGTCTAGAAGTCAACCTGCAGAGGGATCTGCTCATCCACACTAAGAGAAACTGTTAAAAACATGTCTGAGATCTACCTAAGCGCCACCTGTCTGTCAGCTTCAGCTCATAATCTTCACAACACGATTAACTAAAGCAGCAGCAACGTTGAAAATAGAAGCCAGTGTGGATGTGAGAAAAACTGCAGCCCCCTAAGTGTCCACTAGAGGCAGTCTACAGAGGCACAGAAAGTCACATGCTCACCTGAGTTCAGATGTCAGATATTGAAGTAGAAATACACATTTACAGTCTGGTTTAGGGGTCTTTAAGGGTATGCACTGCACAAGATGTGTTTTTATTTCCAAAGTCATCAAGGTTTGAAGAAGGATAACGGTTATGCATCATTAGGGGCATGGCTGATGTGCACACCTGTCAGTGTTTTATATCCATTCATCAGATCTTAGACCTGCTTTAGCTCCACCTCTGCTTGACTAACCTGGGACTGACTTCACTCAGACTGTGTCCAATACTTTAAACAGTTGACGGATTTTCTGTACAGGATGTAACAGGATTTTCACGGCGCATGCAGCTGCCTGCCTTTGTAGCTGTGAGGGATTTGTTAATGTTGTAATGCTCCTGGAAACTGTATAGATGTACTAAACGTGTAGCACAATCTTCTGAAACCTTCCAGATTTACAGCTTTGATGTGCTTGCTTTAACCTACTGTGTAATCTTGGACAAATTGAAAATATGATCATTAAATCATCAGTAATTAATGAAATGATTTGATGTCTGTCACTGAAATGATGTGATGATGAGAATCATCAATAAAGGCAGAAGGTGCGTCGTCTTCAGGTGGAGTCAACTTTGGCCTTTTGTGTGTTTTTATATTATTTACCAGTGTCATTTTAAAAAAACATGTCATTTACTGAATTTCTAAGATGATCATGGAAGATCATATTTGAATCAGAAGATAGAAGAGAAATATGAAGAATGTGTGTTAAATAAGTGATAGTAGTATGGATGAATACTGAGATTAGATTGAGAGGTAGCAGGATAAACGCCCTCCTATGGGTGCTGGACATTTAAAGACAAAGACTAACATAAATGTGAGTTTGTATGCAATCAAAGGGATGAACATTAAATATAAACAGCTTTGTGACATGAAATGACCTTTTAGATCACAGGTGTCAAACTCAACGCCCGGGGGCCAAATCCGTCCCAAAGAACAGTTAAATTCAGCCCCCCAAGCTGATCTGATATTTCTGTCCTAACTGTCCCATCAGTCTGAGGTCTGCAGATTTACTCAAGTATAAAAATGTGAACTTACCCTGATGATTTAAGATTTCCTTGTTAAGTCACAAAATCTGAAAAAGTAAGGAGACAAAATATTTAGATAAGAAGTCAGGAATGTGGAAAAAGACATTAATTTGTGTTTTAATTTCACATTTTCGATTTAGCATCTCACAATCAGGACTCAAACTTAGGACTTTGACTTTTAATTCCATACTTTGAGCATTTCAACTCATAATCTTGACTTCTCATATTATATTTTGAGCTTTAAGATTCAGAATTCTAATTTTAAAGTGATATTTTGAACTTTTTGACTAATTATTTTGTATTTTATCTCATATTTTCATCTCCAAACTTTGACTTCATTATCCCATAGTTTGACCTTTTAGACTCACAGTTTAAAATTTTGAATCATATTTTGACTTTTAATTTCATGATTACAAATTTTATTTCATATTTTGACCTTTTAAACTCGTGATTTTGAATTATTTCTAATATATTTGCCTTTAAAAAACATTGTTTAATTTCAGTTTCATGTTCTGACCTTTTTGACCTGATAAATTTACTTTCTCAGATTGTGAGCCTTTAAACTTTTCTTTTTAACTTTTTAAATGTAAAAATCGTTTATCATCAGTGCTAGGGTATTTTTCATATTTTATTACAGGTGAAGCAAGGTTGACAGTTTCTGGTTAAAAAGGTGACCCTGTTAGGCCCTCAGGTTAGTCCTGAATCCAGACTCTGGCCCCTGCTGTGACTGGGTTTGACACCCGTGTTTTAGATAATTCAGAAATGCTCCCAGCGTTTAAATCCCTCTGGTACCCCAAGTTTCAAACAGTCCTGGATCTCAGAACCCTGCAAAAACAGACCTTGTTTTTAATTTATGTAATAAAAGTTTTTTCTCCCGATGAGATTAAATGTTTTGTCCTGAAAAGCTTTTGAAATCTCTTCGTTATCACCCACATTTTTGAGTCTTTCATTCGCTTTGCCACATAAATGGATGGTGGACATAAATATATGAAACATAAATATTTATTCTCTTAGATATTGTTTCAAGTAAACCCCACAATCATTTATATTGACAGTTTTTATTTTCTAGCATTGAAAAAATATTCTGAACAACATTTTCCCCCAATTCATCTTTTTCATCAGCTTCATCCACCTATAATAACATTAACAGATATACATAATAATACACTGCTACAATGGAAGTGTTACCTCCCAAACACCATGGTAGAAACGGCCCCCCACCCACAGATCCAGCTGAAACAGTCCTAGGGTTTATAAAAAAGTAAAATCTAATAGTCATTCAACTTGACCAAATAAAAAGAAATACAAAAACATAGATAATAGATATTCTGTGCAATACCCTACACTAACCGTTTTTTCTATACACTGATGCTTCTACATAGTTTTTTCCTAAACACTGCGCTTTGTAAGTAGTTTTATTTCTTATTTCTGATATGCTGCACTTTACTTGACCATTGCATTTTCTTATATATTCTTATTACTATTTTTATTCTATTCTCCTTCCATTAATATTTGCATTGTATCTGTATTTGTACTTTCAAATCTCAAGAGCAAGTGTAAGTCTGTAACAACCCCCCCGGCTTGGGCTTTGCTCTGAATGCATTGTCAGCTGTGAGGCCTTTTATAGAGAGGTGTGCCTTTCCAAATCATGTCCAATCAATTTAATTTACCAAAGTGGAGTCCAGTCAAGGTGCACAAATATCTCAGCAAAGATCCAGAGAAATAGGAGGAACCTGAGCTACATATGCAGTGTTTTAGCAAAGAGTCTGAACGCTAAGAAGCCCTAAAGGGCCATATATTCACATGTTATAATTTACTCAGTCATAATCTCTGCTTATTTTTGTCGTTATCTCGAGATAATGCTGGTTTTCTCATGAAATGACTTAATTTTTGTGTTACAACAGTGTTTTTTTCCTGTCATAATGAATTGATTTTTCCCATCATCATGGAAACACGGAGTAAATAATATGTGGATACATGGCCCTTTAGGGCAGGGGGTCAAACTCAGTCACAGCAGGGGCCAGAGTCTGGATTCAGGACTAACCCGAGGGCCTAACAGGGTCACCTTTTTAGCCAGAAACTGTCAACCTTGCTTCACCTGTAATAAAATATAAAAAAATTAGCACTGATGATAAATGATTTTTACATTTAAGAAGTTAAAAAGAAAAGTTTAAAGGCTCACAATCTGAGAAAGTAAATTTATTAGTTCAAAAAGGTCAGAACATGAAATTGGAATTGAAAAATAATGTTTTTCAATGGCAAATATATTAGAAATAATTCAAAATCATGGGTTTAAAAGGTCAAAATATGATTCAAAATTTTATATTGTGAGTGTTAAAGGTCAAACTATGGGATTATGAAGTCAAAGTTTGGAGATGAAAATATGAGATAGAATACAAAATAATTGGTTAAAAAGGTCAAAATATCATTTAAAAATTAGAATTCTGAATCTTAAAGCTCAAAATATAATATGAGAAGTCAAGATTATGAGTTGAAATGCTCAAAGTATGGAATTAAAAGTCAAAGTCCTAAGTTTGAGTCCTGATTGTGAGATGCTAAATCGAAAATGTGAAATTAAAACATAAGTTAATGTCTTTTCCCACATTCCTGACTTCTTATCTAAATATTTTGTCTCCTTACTTTTTCAGATTTTGTGACTTAACAAGGAAATCTTAAATCATCAGGATAAGTTCACATTTTTATACTTGAGGAAATCTGCAGACCTCAGACTGATGGGCCAGTTAGGACAGAAATATCAGATCAGCTTGTGGGCCGGATTTAACTGTTCCACGGGCCGGATTTGGCCCCCGGGCCTTTAGTTTGACACCTGTGCTTTAGGGCTTCTGTAGAATACTTGTGTCAATGTCATATTTCTTTTCATTTTCTATTAACTTGCAAGGGTTTATGAAAATTCTGTATTTACTTTGTTGTTATGGGGTTGCATCAGACTGCAACATAACGTAAAAAACAAAGGGGTCTGAATACTTTTTGAATGGATTGTTTGTGTTACAGCATAGAGACATGAACATGGACACACATGTATGTATGATATGATAGTTTACAAACACGCAACTTAAAATCACTTTTTATTGCGTGTGATTAACTTTGAACAAAGTGCAGCATCAACCCTTCAATGGGTGTTTCGTGTGGTTTGCTTTGACTTTACCTGGAAATGTCGTCAGCCAGTTAACGCCCACTATCTGAACGTGGACCAACCGGATGCAGCCAAAAATCCTATTTTGTCGTCACTCTCTCACGTGGACCAATTACGTCCCAGTGCGTGGAGCCAGATGGGCGGGGCTTCGAGTGGAGAATCATCACTGGTTGTTGGAAACGCGTCAGTTGAGTCTTGAATTTAGCCAGGAAACACTGCGGTTTTCCTTTCAAAGTAAAAGCACATGAAACGTCTCGTCTGAAGACGTCATCATCTGTTCAATCTGCGGTCTGAATAAGGTGAAGAAATTAGTTCTTATGTTTCGTTCCGTCTGTATGGTAGTGCTCTTCCAAAGGTAAAACTCCTTTAATGCTAGTTTTTGTTCCTTCACTGTGTTGTGGCGTGAAGTGCTAACCGGATGTCCGGCGTCCTACTTCCTCTAACTTGACAGCAGGTTTTGACCCGGCAGCGGCTCCTCTCTCTCAGTGGATCCAATGAGGAGACGCCGCGTTCAGGCCTGACAAGTGAGAGCAAGCCGGCTATAAGGGGAACTAAGAACTACCGTGTGATAACAAAGAGGCTGTGAAATAAACAGGAGACGGACAGCCTAACAGTAAAAGCCCTCCTGGAGAGGCAGAGTTTAACGGAAACACCCTCTACCGTTCATTAGTGCCGGTAACGGAAAGGTAAGCTCATGCCAGTGCACTGTGTCCATCATGCTTCATATTGATAGTTGTCAGAGACTCAGCTAGCTCATACTGTCAGCTTATGTTCTAGAAATGTCTCTAAGTGTGGTTTTGTTATTTCAGGCCGGTTGTTTGTGTTTTTGGTAGAAATGTGTCTGAATTGACCGGTTAACGGTTGGTGGTGTAACGTTACTGAATGATGCTGTCTGTAGGTTAGCACTGTCGCTAATTCACATCTGTTAGTTGTACTTTCACACACTTCTTCATCCACATTCTGGATGTAACCTGCAGAGATTGTTTCCAGTAAACCATGGGAGGTCTGGCTCTGCATCCCTCTTACATTAAGGGTCTCTGCCTCTTCTGGAGACTAGAAATTTCTCTGCAGATTTCCTGTTGTTCTCTTCCTCATTACAATCAATGTTGTGGTTATTAAAGTGC